>NW_027069899.1:552216-641598 GCF_002906115.3 Quercus suber | reverse complement strand
AAAAAAAAAAAAAAAAAAAAAGAAAAAAAGAAAAAAAAAACTACGACTATTAGGTACCCCAAAACGACATATTATAGTTTCCCTTATAAAATTAGCCATTGAGCTACCCATTACTTTCTTCATGTCCACAACTGCCACCCACTTAGTAATTAGTTCTGTGGCCACCAATATCTAAACGCATCCCTCAGAAGGGGGATTTATGGTACCTATGAAGTCCAACCCCTAGTTGTGGAAATGATATGGAGCCATTGTTGGGTGGAGACTTTAATGGCTAGTATTTATCTCATCCCCTTGCCTTTGATATTCTTGGAGAAATCTTGGGCATCCCTTTGCATGGTGGACCAATAGTATCCCTAGTGCAAAGCCATTTTCCATAGCTTCTGACCACCAGGGTGTCCTATTGGCTCTCCCTCATGCAAATCTGAAAGGATGCCCTTTACCTCTTTGCTGGGAATGCACACCAGCCATTTCCCTTGGAAGCTTCTTTTGAACAACTTCTCATCCACCATCTTGAATCTTGTTGCATACTTCTTTAGCTTCTCCCCTTTTAACCAATTAGCAGGTAGTACACCCTCTAAAAGGTGTATCTTAAGTACAGATCCAGCCAATCTTCTTCTTGTACTTCACTATTCAACACTTTTGCTTAATCTGGAAGTATGATAGAGCAAGTCTTGCAGTCTCTCTGCTCTTCCTTGGCATCATTGGCAATCTCTGGCCAAAAGACCCCTACTCTCTGCAATCTTTCATATAGGCTGACATCAAGGTTTACCCCATAAACATCATGGTGAAACCTATGCAACTATGTCAGCCTTTCTTGCCTCAAAACACACATCATCAGCAATCCTTCTTGTCCTCTGGAAAAAAAAAATCCCATGGATCTTGAGGAAATATTTCATATTTGATGGCAAACTCATCCTAATGTCCCTGTCCTGGACCATTGCCTTCAATAAAGGTTTTCGCCAATCTTCGGGGAGGCATAACCCACCTTCGATTAGGCCAGGCTATTTCTCTACCTGAAGTTTCATCTTCTCCTTCTTCAATATAGATTTAGTGGCTAGGGTGGCTAGTGAAACAGCCAGCCTATTCTCATTTCGGTAAACCACCTTGCATTCTGTGGAGGTGAAATGTTTCATGAGCTCTTGCACCATGGCCCTATAAGTAACTAAGCTAGGATTCTTCACCCCATGGGTTCCCTCAACTTGCTTAATGACTAACTTGAAATCCCAAAATACTTTTAACTTTCTTATGTTAAGTCTCTTGGCAACCTTTAATCCTGTCATTAGGGCTTTATATTCTACTTCATTGTTTGAGTAGGGGAAACACAGCTTATAAGTAAACGTGTACTTTTCCCAAGTGACTTCAGCACTACTCCTAATTCCCCCTCCCGAAGATGTAGATGAGCCATCAAAGTGCATAGACCATTCTTGTTCTTTTGTCACCAAAACCTCTTGTTGGGGAAGTGAGAAATCACTGGTCCCTGGGATGTTGGCTAGCAGATCAGCCATTGCTTGCCTCTTAATGGCAGATGGTCTTATGCATTCAATATTAGGACATAATGTTAGAATAGTCCATTGAGCCATTCTCCCTGACAATTGAGGGTGGGTTAAAAGATATTTCACAGGATTACTCTTTGTCACCAATTGTATGCAATGCCCTAAAAAGTACTGATTGAATTTTGACATAGCAAATGCCAAGGATAGACATAACTTTTCAGTTGTGGAGTACCTTAACTCTAGTCCTTTCATAAGCCTGCTAATATAATATACTGGCTTCTCCACGCCTCCTTGTTCCTGAGCCAATAGATCCCCTAGTGACTACTCCGTGTTGGCTATGTACAATAAAAGAGGCTTACTAGGTGATGGAGCAACCATGGTATGAGGATCCCCTTAAATTGCTTGTATTTTTGTGAATGCTTTCTCACATTGGTCACACCATACAAAGGCTTCTCCCTTCTTGGTTTACTCGACCAAGGGTTTTAAGATCTCTGCTGGCCCTGGGATGAACCTTCTCATGTAGGACACTTTTCCCACAAAGCTTCTAAGTTCTTTCAAAGTTGTTGGCAAGGTGAGTGCAGCTATTGCCTTGGCTTTAGTGGGATCCAGGTCAATCAATCTCTAATGAACAAGGAATCCCAAAAACCTTCTTGAGGATACCCTAAAGGCACATTTCGAAGGGTTCATTCTTAAGTTGTACTCCCTTCATGTCTCAAAAACTTGTCTCAAATGCAACAAATGTTCAACCAGGTTCTTTGCCTTTATCACCAGGTCATCAACATAGTCTTCCACCTACTTACGCAACATATCACTGGTCCTCTGGTAGGTAGCACTAGCGTTCTTCAATCCAAAAGGCATCATTTTTTAGTAGTAATTCCCAAAAGGGCGTCCTAAAGGCGGTTTTTTGAGCATCCACTGGCTCCATAAATATCTTAGTATAACCACTATAGCCATCCATAAAGGAGAAGAATTCGTGTCCAGTAGCTATATCTACTAGAATGTCAACATTGGGTAGGGGAAACTCATCTTTAGGACAGGCTCTATTAAGATCTCTAAAATCTACACAAATCCTTATCTGTCTGCCTTTCTTCTTGAAGTTCTATGTTGGTTAACCACTTAAGACATTTGATTTCTTCTATGAATCATGTCTTCAAAAGCTTGCTTACCTCAGCTTTGATCTTTTCCTCAACATCTAAGCGATATTTCCTTTCTAGCTACTTCATAGGCTTTGCTTTAGGATCAACATTTAGCCTTTCAATGACCAGCTTTGGATCTAATCCAGGCCTCTCTTCATTTTTTTCAAACCATAGTGCACCAATGGTTTGATTGGCTTCATCAACCTTGGTAGAGAGCTCCTCTCAATCTAGCTCAACATCACTTAGCTTCTAGGTGGCCAGTCTATACAGTTTCTCAAAAACTTTGTACAATTTTGCATAGGTTGTATGGATGTCATCTTAATTGTCCATTTTCTCAAACCCCTTCAGTAGGATTAACTATAGCAGTGAAGGCATTTAAAATTCCCTTGTCATCACTGTCATTTGACTCAATCTCAGGCTCAGTGTCACTCACGGTAGCAGCAAGAGCCTTGCTTTTCCCAACTGACTTGAGATATGTTGGACATTCTTGTTTCATGTGTCCAAAACCTTGACATTTGAAGCACTTTGGTTCGGAGGGAATAGTGTACTGACCACCATCTTTAGCATCGTTATTTCCTCTATCTTGGCTCTTGAAATGAGAAGAACTGGATTGCTTACAGTCCTTATCTAATCCTTTCACATTGGCATTGTTCATGAACTTCTTGAACTGCCTAGTGATGTAGGATTTCATCTTGAAATCTTCATTATCAGAAGACTCATCAGTATCATTACTTTTGGCCTTTAGTGCCATGCTCTTGCTTTTGCTTCCTTTCGCGATTCTAGTTAAACCCAATTCATAGTTTTGCAAGTTGCCAACCAACTCCGTCAAAATAATAGAGTCAATATCCTTTAATTCTTCAATGGCAATGATCTTGGCATGAAATCTCTCATGCAAAGACCTTAGTACCTTTCTTAGAATCTTAGGTTCAAGAATGGTTTCCCCAAGATTAAAGGCTGAGTTGACTATGTCCTTTAGCTTGGCATAGAACTCATCAAATGACTCATCCTCCTCCATTTTTATCTCCTCAAAACTAGTAGTGAACCTTTGAAGCTTTGAATCTTTGATAGCCTTAGTCCCTTCATAGGTTGTCTAGAGGATAGTCTATGCTTCCATTGCAGTTTTTGTTGAGGATATCTTCTTAAACTCCTCATTGGTGACTGCACTGAATAGGACATTCAATGCTTTTCTGTTGAAGTTTGCCGCTTTGATCTTGGCCTCATCCCAATTAGCCGACACTTCCTTTGGCTTAGTCCAGCCAATCTTTATAGCTTGCCACACCTTCTCATCTAAAGACTGCAAGAAAGCTCACATGCGTACTTTCCAGTATATGTAGTTAGTGCCATCAAATAAAGGAGGTATAATAAGAGATTGTCCTCTATTTATGACAACCAGAGGTCAATGGATCACATAGCAAAAATTAAACTTAATCAGAGTGTGCCTACTCTGATACCACTTGATAGGCGAAAAATGTATTGACTCCTTTGGTAAATTAATCAATTAATTATCTAAGTAAATTAATTAGATTCAATTACATGCAATAAGCGTGGTAGCACAAAAAAATCACCAACTAAGTTAAATGCAGCGGAAACTAAATTTGATACAGGTGATTTGTTTATGAATGGGGAAAACCACCGAGGGAAAACTCCACCAGATGAATTTAAGGTCATCACTCCCAAGAATCCACTATTATCAAAACAAGCGGTTACAATTAAAAAGAATCCTAGTACCTTATACCAACCTACAGTTTAACCCTTACCCCAATACCCAATTGGACTTGTGATGTAGCGACAATTTCTTCTTTCCATGCACGGCTCCCAGTACGTGACTAGCCAATGATGCATAGATCCCAGTACATGACTAACACACCAACTTGAGGAAGATGTTGGTTGTAAAGTTCTTCAGTTCATCCAACAATGAAGATCAGGAAGCTCCTTGGTCACAAAACTCTTGGTGCAAAGACGCAATAGCTTCTACAGAGAGAAAGTGATGAACCAGGGCAAATTGTCTTAGGTCACAATATGCATGTATAATCACTTTGCATCAAGTTGCAACCACACGTGACGACCCTTAAAATCTTATATATGTCTAGGGTTGTGAGAAAAGAAACCCTACACAAATACTCATGGATATGCGTGAAGTCAGATCTGGAAATTCTAATTTCGTAATTCTTGATAGATACAGCTTTTTTCGAGCAGCTATCGAGCTTTAACATTAAACCTCGTTAGATATGATTCTGTTGAGACATCTGTCGAGCTCTAATAAACAGCACTTCTTCACTTATTTCTTGATCAGACTTGCATGGCTTTAATACTAAACTTGAACACTTGTTTCTTAAAGTACTAAACCCACCCTAAATCTACTCAATTACAAGTAAATTGTCAAAGGATTAGCCAATTTGCATAACATATGTCTAACAATCTCCACATATGTCCTAACATTTTTAAATCAAAACATGTTTGGTTAGTTGAAAAAAAAAATCTGAAGAAAAAAATAGAAAAATTGTTTGGTAATTTTGATGATGCTAAAACAAGATTATATACTTCTTACAAAAGGCAAATGGAAATTATTATCCAAATATAAAATGTAGCATGCAGGGTGATTAAAAATTTCTAAAGAAGCTATATGTTATATAGTCTATAGACTCTATTCTCTATGTGCACAAAGCCATATGGTATCAGTTTTAGATGGATATTGCAGAAAACTTTTGGCAATGCTGGGGACAATACAACCAATTTTGACATTTAAAATAGGAAAATTATTAGTTTACATTTTATTGTTTATATAAGATTTACATTGTAGATTAAACAAATTTGTACATGCATATATTTGCATGAATAGTGTATAATATTGTACATTACATGAATAGTAAATATAAACCAATAATTGTTCTTTATTAGTGAGAACTAACCAAGGAACTAAGCCAACATTGCACATGGAGACCCACAAGATATTATGAACAATTTATGCAATTTTCTAACAACCTGCATAAATACTTTATCAATAAGCTAGCCTAAGATCTTTGTACTTGTAAGGTGGTGCTTCTTTATAGGACAGTTGAGTTTCACACAACAAAGTTTTAGAAAACAAAAATAGAGTGCAAGATAAAAAGAGAAAATCCTATGCAGGAGAAGAAAGGAGATAGAAATATATATATATATATATATATATATTGAAATTTCTTATTACTAGGATTCGAACTAAAGAAAGGAGATAGAAATATATATATATATATATATATATATTGAAATTTCTTATTACTAGGATTCGAACTCTAGTGCTAACTCATAAAATGAGACAAATTCATTAAATTAGGCGCACATTTTCATTGACTTTTAAAATTAGAAACTGAAAACAAACTTATACCTGTTTTCAATTTCCTTCAAAAATTAAGTTTTGAGAATAGTTTTTGTTTCTATCCATTTTGGGTTGCCAAACAAATTTTTCAATCTCAAAAATAAAAAATTATTTTTGAAAACATAAAATAAGGGAAAAAACAGGGCCAAAATGGCCAAATACCACTGTAGGCCAAAATTTTAGCAATTAACCACTGTTTGTGAAATAATTAGCAATCTACCATCTTTTTAAAACTCACGTTTGTGAAACTCGAGTTTGCTAAGTAACTTGAGTTTCAAGAACTCGAGTACCATAAAAATAGCCACTGTGGCACACACTGAGGTGGATTTTCTTTTAATTAAAAAATGCCAGTTGGAACTTGAGTTTTGTAAAATCGAGTTCCTTGTAAACAAAACTCAACCTTGTTAAGGTCCAAAATTTCACAAGAAAGCCCATTCCATGAAAAGTAAAGTAGGCCCAATTCGTGTAGCAAGAAGGATCGACATCAAAGCCTTATGTCTGTTCAAATTTCCAACAAAAAAAAGCCATTAAAAGATCTGGCAAAATCCAATGAAGGAACTGGGCTGGGATATCCAGAGGTTGCCAGAGGCTTAGGATCCTCGGGATGTGCAGTACAGCTAAAGTGGGATTGAGACAGCTCAAAAGGAGTACCACGAAATACAAGAAATGAAGAACATATATGTCCTTCTCAAGCACCTAGTGGTGCAGCATGGAATTAGAAAGCTTGGAGAGTGACAATTCATTAACAAAAGGTTGTACCTTAGGGAACCCAGAATGAAGAACTATAAGGGGAAGTGGCTGGGAAAACCTTCAACCTAGTAGGAATGGATTCTGCTTACTTGGGAAAAATGACAACAAGAAGGACAGCTAAAAAGCTGAGTCTAAGAGGTAAAAAGCCTTGAAAGAAGAGAGGGTAAAGGTCAGCTCTCCAAAATGGAAAGTCAGTAAGTGGCTTTTAGAAAAACAGGACTAAAAGAGGAAAACTATGAGAAATAGAGAAAGAATCAGCAGTCAGAATGGCTGGCATAACAGGGGCTCTAGTACCAAGGGAGCCAAAGGAGGGGAATCAGTGGTAGCCCGAACCCTAAAATGACACTATAAAAGGGGAAGGCAGCCAACATTGATGGGGGATTCAGAAATAATGAAATCATAATAGAATCATTGAGAAAACTCTGTCAAAACTCAAAGAAAGTAGGGAAATATCTCCCGGTATCCCATAAACAGCCATTAGTACATACTTGGATTCAAAAGGATTCAAACTTTGCAAGTCCTAGAGACTTAGATAGCCATCTAAGTCTGTAATTTTTGAGCTTATTTGGACCTTGTATCACGTCTTAGTGAGCATATTGTAATCCACAATTAAGAAAAATAATGAAATATTTCATACTGATTAGAGGATCCTTAACAATTATTTCGTGTGTTTTTTTATTACTTTGTTTTCCCTTGCTGCTTTCTTACTATTTAATACATATATTCTTGCTTGCTAGTTTTCCTTTTACTCAGCCAAAAAGCTGAGTCTTTTTACCAGGGTCCTCACTTCAACTTGGGCCTTGGACACACTTAGCCTCCAAAGAGACATATGCCAAAACATGCACACATCAGATATCACTCTTTCCCACAATAATCCTTCTCACCTTACTATCTTGGAAGGCAATGCCCAAGCAAAGCCACTTAGACTTGAGTTCCAAATCCCACAAGTCTTGTGCAAAAGCACTAATTTGTGAGAATTGGGGCCAGGATCGTCGTGGTTGAATCATTCTCATGAAATTCATTTACATATATGTAAATGTATTAAATTGTATATCCTAATCTAAGAAACTAACAATTATTTGAAGATATGTGTATTGTATAGTGTGTTTTTATGCAGGACCTATAGAGGTAAAGGGAAAGGACAAAACTCTATTGCATAATAAGCATGGAGAAAGATCATATAGTTAAGGGAATCAGCATTCTAGGTTCTTATAGGCCTAGTACGCCCCGGGATCCCACGACAGTACGCCCGGGGTACCAAGTGAAGGAACTCTTTTAAATGTTTATACAATAAAAGATAAGCCTTAAATATTCTATTTCAATCTCTTTCTCATTGTGAATATTAAGAATACTTATTTTACTTATTTCGTAAGCATAAATGGTCATTTTATGACACTAAAACACTTATAATGGTATTTTATTGCTTAAGAGGAATCGCATTTTTGCCTTGAAGAGATTTATGTGACTTGCGCACAACTTGGTTCGTAATTAGCCCCCATTTAGCTGCGGTGAACCAAGCCTAGTCCACCAAACAACAAGTAAAGGGACCAGGATCCTTATTTCTACTTGGGTCCGTGTGCTAAGAAAAAAGCACTCTCACAAACCTCTTTAAGCTCGAGTTATTTAAAAATTAAAACATGGAACTTGAATTTTAATTTTAATTTTTATTGATACTCAAGTTTGCAAAACTCAAGTATTGTGTATGATAAAAGTTCATAACATGCATGGCACTCACTCTGATATATAGTTGTTGAAGCCCATTTTTTTGTTTTTTTTTTTTTTTGTTTTGTTTTTTGTTTTTTGTTTTTTTTTTTTTTTGACAAATGGCCCAACAACAGAAGAAATCTGATATATAGTTGTTGAAGCCCATTTTTTTGTTTTTTTTTTTTTTTGTTTTGTTTTTTGTTTTTTGTTTTTTTTTTTTTTTGACAAATGGCCCAACAACAGAAGAAGCCCAACAATAGGGAAAGATGAAAGGGAAAGGAAGTGAAAATAGGTAATTAGCCAAATGGGCTAACATGGCGGAAATGATAGCCAACAAGCCCATAGGCACAACAAGGGGTAAAAGTAAAGTAAATGGATCGTAGATGCCCAAAGAAAGAGGTAATTAGCCTAATGGGCCAACATGATAGGAACGACAGCCAACAGGCCCATAGGCATAACAAGAGGTAAAAGTAAGGTAAATGGGTCGTGGAAGCCCTAGGAAAGAGGTAATCAGCCTAATGGGCCAACATGGCAAGAATGATAGCGAGCAGGCCCATGGACATAATAAGAGGTAAAAAATAAAGTAAATGGGCCAGGGAAGCCTAAGGAAAGAGGTAATGAGCCCAATGGGCCAACATCGTAGGAATGACGGCCTATAGGTCCATGGACACGGTAAGAAAAGAAGCAATAGGAGTAGAAGCCCAACATGCTGGTGGACATGGACTTCTGCCAAGACAATGTCCAAGCCCATGAAGAAATAAGAGAAGACAGCACAAGCCCGAGGAGGATAAGCACGAACACAAGAGCCACGTAGCAGAATGAGACATGACAAGAACGACAGAAATGCAAAAGAAGACAGATACAGAGGGTAGTGGAATTTGCATATAAGGAACAGAGCACCACCTAGTTGTATCCAGCCAATACAGGATAGGTAGGCCCTAGGTCAAAGGACTCAAGGGGTGTGGTTTGGTGGTGGAGGGGAAAAAGGGTCTATTTGGGGCTCATGTTGAGGCCTATTTTGGAGAAAATGCCTTGCTAGGATGGCATTTTTCCTAAAAAAGAAAAGCAAAGGACTTAGACATCCTGAGGTAGGTAGAGAGAGAGCGCCCTTAATCCTTATCCATTCAGGGAAGTTAGAAAGGGTGAGAGGGAGAAACAAAACAAGGGAGTTTTGTCCTGGAATGGGGAGTGGTGAAGCAAGCACACTGTAGACAGAGGTAGTAGCTGGGCAACCAATGAGTTAGTGGGTGATCTCGAAGGGATGTCCACAAGAAGCCAAAAACAAATGGGGAAGCCTTAGGGAAAAAAGGGAGAAATCCCATCGAATCAAGAAATATAAAAAAGGGAGAGGTAGCAATAAAAAATAAATAAATAAATAAAGAGAAAGGAAGAACCTACAAAGAGGATAGTAAGAAACTAAAAGCAATAGGACCTAAGAAAGAAAGAAGGTGGTAAAAGAAAGAAAGAAAGAAAACATGGCAGAAATAGGGGCATGCATCAATAGATCATCTTTTCTCTTCTCTAGGATTCTATAAATCATAATCCAAAACCATTTAGGCCCTTTCTCCAGCACAAGTAACTTCATTGGCAGAAACCTATAATAAGGTTATCCATGTTGGGGTTTGGTTCCCTTTTTGGACCTGTTCTTGCTAAAAGACTCGACCCAGGACTAGGAGAGTGAACTAACGTTATTACACTTGTCTATAGTTGTTGCCATTGTCTTACCATGGCTTCTTTTAACTTGTTTGAGATTTATATTACCATTTGTTCTGCCGTAGTGAATCATGCTGCCAGTTGTTCTACTGTATAACTTTATTTTTATTTTTTTATGTTTACTGTATGAGTTGCCCTACTGTAGTCTCTTTATTATTATTATTATTATTATTATTATTATTATTATTATATTTGTTATATTAGTTGTTCTATTGTAGGATTGATTATTATTTTGTTGTACCAGTTGCCCCGTTGTGACATCATTTGATATACCTGTTGTATTGTTTGTTTTGCCGTGATATTTTTCCGTTATGTCTGTTGTTTCAGTTATTCAGCTGTGACGTCACCTGCTACATTCGCAAGGATGTCAAGCTTGTTGCAGCTTTCTCCGCCTTGTCTAAGCATTGGGCATGCTTGGCTTGTGCACAAGTTGGCCTGTAGTATAATCCCACTAGGCTAGTCCCAACTCCTTTACCAATTAGTTCATAGGCCTTGGTGTAGTAGAACAGGTTTTGGCCCATTGACACAAAAAGGCCATTATATTAAATTGGCAACTCCATTGAGGAGTTGGAAAACAGACAAGGAAGGGCATGCAAACCCTCGCGAGCCATGCCCCCAAGATCCAAGATAACACGAAACATGAGTGCTATACCATCGCAAGTAAAGTCTTGGCTAGTTACCCCATGCTAGCCCAACTAAGCAGAAGGTGCCATTGGTGTGGAGCCTGAGCCATAATAGATGCAAAGGAATCCAAGAGACAATACCAACCTTTTCATTAAGATGATGCAATCAATGCAGCATACCTAACAACAGTTGGTAGAGGAAATTCGTCAGCTAAAGGCTGACAAGACTAAAGAAAAGGGTAGTCAACACGACCCTAAAAATGTAGAACATCACTTAATAACAATGGCAAACATTACGACATTGTTGGAAGAGAGAAGGCCAAAGCACTAAGGAGAGATTCTACTCGAGGAGACCAACATACCCTACGAGGTTGCTCAGCAAGCCATACCTTGATAAATACCAGCCACCAACTTTCTCACAATTTTACTGTAGAAAGGGAAGCGCCATTGAGCAATTGAGCAAGTTTTTAGACACCATGGGATCATTCGTAGGATACGAGGACCTGTGTTTATATGAATCTTCAAAATCCTTGTGTGGTTGTGCTTACACTTGGTATACTAGCTTAAAGCTGGGGTTTATCCCTACCTGGGATGAAATGGTGGATTTTTTCTGCATTAAATACTTTCATGGGGAGGAAACTATGACACTTGTAACCTTGCAAGGCACAAATCAAAGTAATGGTGAATATCTCGTGGAATACATCAAGAAGTTCAGGGACATAGCTCTTGATTGCTATGACCATTATGAAGAAAGAACTCTAGTGGAGATGTGCATTGGAAACATGATCATGGAGTACCAAGCCATTCTCGAAAATTTGGAGATTTCATAGTTTGCTCAATTATTGTAGAAGGCTAGAAAGACAGCCCAGTCAGTCAGGCCTAACTTGGAAAAGCCAAAGGATTGAAAGTCCACCCTACAGGCTATGGCAGTATCCACAAGCAAGAAAAGAAAGACCTAGATGGAAGGGAGTATGAGATCCCTTCACCCATACCATGCACACTAAAAGCGTTAGATGCAATTTTAGACAAATGGATTGCAGACGGGGTCTTCAAGCCCAACCACGTTTCTAGAGAGCCCATTGAAGACAAGCAGAGAGACTTGCATTTCTATTGATTACATAACTATGTGCAACATACTACCGCAGAATGCTAGGGGTTCTACAGACTACTCCACTGCATAATCAAGGAAGGGACCCTCAAATTGCCCTAGCCAGAATTTTAGAGAAACCCACTCCTTAATCATAAGGGAAAAGGGAGAAGCAGCAATAGTTATTTGTGTTGACCTAGGCAATAAGGAAGAGGAAGGTCCTCATTGTTGACGGGAGCCACCATAACCTTGCAAAGGAGTTCCCAATTCAAAAATCTATTTGACTAGCTGGAGTTTACAGATAATGAGAGAAGAATGGCCATAGAGGCCCTGGTAAGCATCACCTCAGAAGTGGGGATCGAGTGCCTCACTGTAGAAACTTGGTCTAATCGAGGCTTCCTCAAAGATACCAATGAAATCACTTTTAGTGATGAGGACATAGAGGTGAGATACCTAGATCACAGAAGACTACTTTATTTGGTAGCCTCGATAAATCAAATTCCAATCAAACGAGTCCTAATGGATATTGGCACTTTAGTAAACATCATACCACTCAACACATTACAATCAACAAGAATACATGAAAAGAAGATTTTAGGACACCCAATGGAAGTAATAGGATTTGAAGGAAGGGGCAAATATACAGCAGTACATATACAGCTTTGGCCAAAAGTAGGCCCTATAGCCTCTCTGACTCGCTTCCATGTAGTAAAGACGAAGGTCTTGTATCACGTACTGTTGGGATAGTCATGGTTGCAGAAGCATTACCTCATCCCATCAACGTACCATCAGTGTGTGAAGGGGAGACTCAATATCAGAAGAACTTGAATTGCAGTAAACCTGTCTCCCTTCGAGCAAGTGGTAGCCCATCTGATGGAGACCATGTTTTATGATGAATGGGCTCTGTCAGGAGAGAGTTCAGTGTCCAAACCATCGGGCACCTTCATGCCTAGGTGGGAGGCTATCGAAAATGACCCAAAGCCTAATTTGAGAGAGTTGCTAAACTGAAAATGGAAAAGGAAAGAGGTGCCAACCACAAAATTAGACAGTTTTCCTTACGACAAAATAATGTACAAGTTATGAAGGTGAGCGGGGCCCACTTGCAGTATGCAAGAGGGTCCCAAAGGAAGGCTCCAGTAGAGAACCCTAATATGCTGCATGGCCCAAAAGGATACAAAGGAAAAGCATGACAAGGAAGTGTAGGAGAAGACAATAGCAAGAGAGGAAACACAAGTGACGACTGAAGAAAAGTTAAAAAAGGTAGACTTAAGCACAGACCCATAGAAACCAAGGCCCATTTCAATCGATTCAAAATTGGTAGAAGAGGAAGATCGAACTTGATTTAGTTGCTAAGAGAGTTCAATGACATATTTGCATGGGAGTATAGTGAAATGCTTGGGCTAGACCAAAGCTGTCGTACATATACTCAATGTAGAGCCTAGGACCTGGCCAGTGGCCTAATTGGCCAGGGTGTTCCATACCAACATAGAGCTACAGATAATATAAGAGGTGTAAAAGATGCTCACAACAGGATTCATCAAGCCAATCCAACACCCAAAGTGGCTGTCCAATATTGTACTTGTCGAGAAAAAGAATGGGCAAATCAAATGTTGTGTAGATTTTAGAAATCTCAACCAAGCCAGCCCCAAGGACGAATTCCCCCTGCCAAACATGGAACTACTGATAGATTCTCCCGCTAGACACTCCATGTTCTCTTTCATGGATAGGTTCAGTGGCTAAAACCAAATCCGTATGGCACCTAGGGATGCAGAGAAGACTACTTTTAGAACCCCCCATCAGGAATTTTTATTACACGGTGATGCCCTTCAGGTTAAAAAAATGCAAGTGCAACTTACCAATGCACCATGACTGCAATCTTCCACGACATGATGCATCGTGAAATGGAGGATTATGTAGACGATGTTGTAGTATAGTCAAGGAAGCATGAGGATCATGTCAAAGTACTGAAAAAAGTGTTTGAGCGGTGCAGACCCTTTAAGATAAAAATGAATTCGTTAAAGTGTGCCTTTGGAGTTTCTGCTAGGAAGTTTTCAGGGTTCCTGGTCCACAGTAGAGGAATAGATGTTGACCCAGCGAAAGCTATAAGGATAGCGACCATAAAGCCATCGGCCACTATCAAAGAATTGAAGAGCTTTTTAGGCAAGGTCTTCTACATCAGAAGGTTCATATCAGGCATAGCGTTGATTACCTTTGCCTTGGCGAAGTTGCTGAAGAAATGGCAATTTTTGAATAGGGGAATGAATAACAGATAGCTTTCCAAAAGCTACAACAGATTATAATGAACTTACCGACAATGTAGGCCCCAGTTTGCAGATAACCAGTGTACTACGTTATTTGTGCTTTAAAAGATATTGAGATGCACTATCCCCGAGTAGAAAGAGTACGCTTGGCAATTGTTTATGCGTCACAAAGGGTATGCCATTACTTCCAAGCCTACGAAGTGCATCTTATGACAAAGTCCCACGCGATTAAAGCACTTCTATGACAACCCATTCTGTTTAGCAAAATATCATAATGGCTGTTGCAATTATCACAATATGACTTGAATGTGGCAAAATTTGTGAAGAAATGCCATGGCTGCAAGGTGCAAGCCAATTTAATCCATACCCATCTGCAAAGCCTACAGAGCATGGTTACTCCATGGCCCTTTCGTACATTAAGGCTTGATTTGGTGAGGACAGTCAATCCCCCTCCAACGGGAACATTTAGATCCTCATGACCACGAAATATTTTACTATGTGGGTAGAGGCCATGCCACTTCGTAATGCTACTGGAGGAGCCATGGCAAACTTTATTAAGGAAAACGTAATTGCAAGATCTGGAGTACCCCACAGGATTATAAAAGACAATGGTACGCCTTTTGTAAATAGGGAGGTTAGGAAAATGTTAGAGTATTATCAGGTAAAGCACTATCATTCATCACTGTATTACCCATAAGAGAATGTGCAAGCTGAATCAACGAACAAGACCCTCATCAAGATCATCACTAAAATGAGCCAAGAGTACAGTGGATGCTGGGTCACACACTTGGCAGATGCGTTATAGGCTTACCGAAGCTCACCCAAGTCTGCCACAAGATTTTCTCCCTTCTCCTTAGTATATAGGATGGAGGCTGTTAGCCCAATGAAATTGATGATACCCTTCTTAAGGGTCCTGCAGATGTGAAAGAAAGAAAAGGACAAGGAAGTCTTTGCAGTAGCGAAATCGATGATACCCTCCTTAAGGATCTTGAGGGAGTTAATGAAAGAAGGGAAAAAGCCTAAGAACATAGCCACAGATATAGGCAGAGAATGACTGAAGCTTTGACAAAAATATAAAAAGAAAAGGTATTTGCAAAAGGTTAACTGGTGCTAAGGACAGCAGACCATGTTAGAAGAAGGTTGGCAACACCATTTAAGTTCTCGCCAAAGTGGGGAGGACCATTCGTGATAAGAGAGGCTAATGCAAGTGGATATTATTGCTTAGCATAGATGGGGGAAAAAAAAAAAGATCATGTAGACCCCATCAATGGCAAATGGCTCAAGCGTTACTACACCTAAGGAAGTACTATGTAGTTTCTTTTTTCTTATTTCTCTCTTTTGTATTTTCTCGAAGTGACCACCCTTGCAAGGGATGCTGTGTCACAAGAAAGCAATTTGGCTTTTCCTTCTTCTGTAATCATGTTGAAAGAAAAAGGGCAGAAAGTAATGAAAATGATCCATAAGGTATCAACAGAAATATGTGGTATTATAAAGCATGATAAGCGTTGTAACAGATGCAGCAATAGGTTACAAACCAAAAGTATAAGTCATATTGGACTTATCAATACAGTTATAAGTGTTAAGTAAAATGAATGTATCGCGAAAAGAAAATAAAAAGAGAGAAAAAAAGCTACAGAATAATAATAAGTAGCTAAATACATAATCAAAGGCCAGTAATAAGGGCCTTGTCTTGGAAGCGGTTAAGGGCAGCCACACCAAGGAGGAAACACTCACAACAAGCCTCAAAGTGTTCTTCTCATTCTTCAAACTCTCGATACGGGTGTCAATATCATCAACAACATGCTGAACCTTTCGCTTGAAGAGGACTCAGGCAATCTCTTGCAAATGCTTTAGTAGGAACCCTACGTCAAAGTCAACACAAATCAGCTCTTGAACCGCAGCCTTCCACTGTAGAATCCTCACAACAGAAACTGTGTCCACGAAGCTATGCTTAATGTCATTCATCACACACCCTAGCAGCTTAGGAAAATGCTCCCTAGCAAAACAGCCAAGAGGAAACCTCTGCATGAAGTCTCCATGGCTACTGTAAACTGCCTCTAAGTGCTCTAAATAATCCTCAGGTACCCGATATTCATGGAAGTCCACGTAGGGAGGCCCAGTGCCCCAGAAGTCTGCTGGATCAAGATCTTTCCTCTCCACTTACTCGAAGTGAGTGAAAAAGGCAGTGGCTTTATCTGCAAAGTTGGGGATAATGGCTAAACTTCTCCCAATCTCAAATGCAGCACCCGAGATCCTCTCAACAGGCAATGAACCTAGGAATAAGTGTTGCATGAGCCTCTAGCCAAGAAACAAAGAAAAGAAATGGACATGGAAATAGGAAAGAAAAGAGGGAATTAATAAGACTGACAGGAATAGGGGTTGTAGGCTCCATAGAAACTCTGCAACCTTGGGCTCCTTAGGGGCATCTGTGACTGCATAACGAGATAACATGCAAGGCAAGATTGAGGATGCACAATAAAGATCGAAGGTACATACCCATGGTTGGAGACAATAAAGATCGAAGGTGCATACTCATGGCCTCGATGTCAAGCTCATCATCAAAAGCATCATCAAAGTCAGAAACCTTCGTCTTCATGACTGGCTCATCATTAGAGTCCTCAAGGACCTCTTCAGATCCCTCATTGAAGGGTAACTCCACATTAGGTACCTGGGTGGTAGAGACAGGGATGGAAGACAGAGTGACAACCAACAAAGACCCATCCTTAATTGCCTGAGAAATGGTAAAAAAAGGATCGCTTGTAGAAATAACCGGTGGAGGGGCGACAAGAGAAGCTTTCTCGGTCTGGGTCATCGCAAAAGGAACAACTCCCTTTGGGGGAGTGGAAAGCTCAGTAGAAATAAGGGCAGACTCTTCAATGACTCCCCCTTTAACAGAGGGACTATCCTCTACAAGAACTGGCCTTAATAAAGGAACTAGAGCCTTAGTAGGAATCTCCCTGGTAGCAACAATGGTGGCAGAAGCCATGGCCTCGGTAACAATGTCAGCATCGTCAAAGAAGCCCTTCATGTGAATGCTAATAGCAGCAGAAATCTTCTCCTTCTTAGGACAGTACCCTCGGTAGAAGCCATACCAGTACCAGCACTGGCTTCAACAAGAGCCTCCTCAATCATGGGGTGGTAAACAGAATTGGGCCTGTCATCAATCTGAAGAAAAAAAATGATGAAATAAAGAAGAGGGTGATTGAGACAAAGAAAGTGATAAACATATGCATAAATGAGGAAAGCAAGGTTAGGAAAGAAATATACCTCAGCCTTGGGCTCATCAAGCAAAACGAACTGAGTAGCAAAAATGTCCTCTTTATGCTTGGACTACCAAAGAAAAGGAAAATGCATGCATATAGTTAGCCGTAGAAAAGCACACAAAATAATAAAAATGAAAAGAACAAAACAATTAGAGATAACATACTTTCCTCTTGGTAGCGGCAGATCGGGCTAGGGGAGATGTCTTCCACTTGCTGCCATGGGTCCTACTAGAAGGAGGGGCATCTGAAGGTTGCCTTGGCATGGAAGGCCTAAACTTGGTCACAATAGATCTCCTAGCACAATGGGCTCTAGTAGAAGGAGGAGGAGTGCTCTCAAGGACTATGTTACCGATGGGAGGAAGGCCTCCCATGTAAAGAACTATATTTGAACAAACCTCGGAAACATCTGCACCCTTCTTGGTAGGCTTGGGTTTGGTACACCTAGAGGCTGAGCCCTTCTTTGTTGATGCAGGAAGATTCACCACATCCACTCTTTTTTCCCAACCATGGGGAAACTAGCTCATGTACAAGAACCATCCTTGCTCTTTCTCTTGCCACTCAAATATAGCAGACCTATTTTGCTTCTTGGCATAGGCAATCACGAATTTGGTAGGGAGAAGTAGTCAAGGGTTCGAAGAGATTATGGCATGCAAACTGTTAGGAGGAATGAGAGAGAACCTATGGCTACCTAATACTTCCTCATTGAAGGAAGTCATAACGGCCTGCCAATAGGCATGCATAGGGGCAATACAAAGACCCACCTTTTGGGAATTGGGAATGGTGACTGCATTGAAGAGCTTACTCCAAAACTTGAAGGCATATGGGTACAAGAAGGGGCAGACTGAAGTAGTGGTGTCTAGAAGTAGAGTGAAATCAACAGGCATATCCTAGTCAAGTCCAAATTGCCTCGTCACTCTATGGGTAGAGTAGTGCACATACCGATGCCCCTTGTCAACCATATAAGGCAGCTACCCAGCATTGGTGGTAGCCAAATAAGTGATCCCCTTCTCATTATTTGCCACCAATGAAGTGGTCATGTCAGCAATACCTATAAAAGGCCCATCACAGAACCAGCACAAGTGTACCCAGCACTGAAGTCCCTGCAAGCCCTCTAAGAAAAGCCCATTCCTTTATCAAAAAACTCCACAATAGAATGACCAAAAGGCTTCAACCTAACCTAGTGGTATGCCAATAGAAACTCAATGACAAACCCCCACCCCTTCGGCACAAAAGCCTGCAACACCCTTGGACAAGACTGGAACTTCTCCTTGGCATAGCAAATTGATTTACACTTAGCCAAATCCCTATCACATTGCTCCCAAAAAAGGTGTTGTAGGATAGTACTGTGAACAGATAAAGTAACTATATGGCAGGAATCTACCTGTCTCTCATCACTCCACAGAATATCCAACTGAACATACAAATGACCCAAAAACAAAGGAGCCAATGGCAGACTCACTCCAATAGAAATCTTTATGGCTAACTAAAAGTAAACAGGCATCACCGTGTATTGTGGATGAGAACCAAAGATAAACTTACGAAGCCAAACTATAATGAATGCGGCAATGCAAGCTGCAGTAGAAGCTTTCAAGAAAGCCCCAATCCAGTTGGACAGCTTCGTGTTCCCACTGCTAAGCCCTTTCTCAACTCTGCCTCCAAGGCCACCTCCTCAGCAGAAAGTTGGATATCGAAGGGATCAACATCGCCGAGAATGGGAAGCAAAAATTGATTGGCTACATCCTCTAAAGTCACAGTGATTCCACCATAAGAGAGGTGTGAGTGGCGCTACAACACTGGCGGACCAAATGGTAGAGGTTGAATAAATTGTAGTAATGGGACAAACACCGAGAGGAAACGATGGCCTTCAATATGCCAGCCTATTCACACGGGCCTATAAAACTCGTATCAGAAAGCTCTTTGTCCACCCACTCCTTCCATCCCAATGATGTACCTAACCTAAATTCGAAGAGGATAGGTATAGGTAAATCCCAATGATGTACCCAACCCAAGAAATTTCAAAATCACGCCGTTCTATGGACAACCAAACATGGCCTAGCGGAGGAGGCGAGTAGTCACTGGGCACCACTAAAAAATGTGAGTGAATGTTGTACCATAGATCTATAAGAGGAGTGCATTCACTATTGGGATCGCAACTCACTTCCTCCTTCAGAGAACGAACTGATTTAGAGTGGGGAGCCTATTCACCTTTCTTGGCCTCTACAGGTGGTTCATCAATGATGACCTCCTTTCCCTTATGGCAAGAAGAACCTTCACCTTTCGCAAGTGACATAAAGGGAAGATTAAACGGTGAGGACGGTGAGTGTGGAAGTATGCAAAAAGTGAAATGGAGAAGAGAATGAGAGAAGAAAAGGGAGTTATGAGAAAGTAAGGGGTATCTTAAAAAGGGGAAAGTGAAGAAGTGGGAACAAATAAGAACACTAGGAAGAGAAACGATGGGCCAGCAATCAAAAGAGGTAACATATTAAATGAAACAGAGGTGGTGCTTCAGAATAATTGCTAAACTGAGAAATTTGAAAAGACAAGCTTGTTCATAGTAGAAAAGTGAATATGGTAGGGACCACTGTTCAAAAAGCCCACGAAAGAAAATCACAAAGGCATTTGCATACGAATTGCAAAAGAAATCCACATGCTCAGGGGGCTGAATGTTAAGGCCCAATTTTTTTTTTTAGACAAAGGGCCCAATAGCAGAAGAAGCCCAATGATAAGGAAAGATGAGAGGGAAAGGAAGTGGAAATAGGTAATTAGCCAAATGTGCCAATGTGGCGGGAATGACAACCAAAAGGCCCATAGGCACATCAAGAGGTAAAAGTAAAGTAAATGGGCCATGGAAACCTAAATAAAAAAGTAATTAGCCCAATGGGCCAACATGCCTGGGAATGACAGCCAACATGCCCATAGGCACAACAAGAGATAAAAGTAAGGTAAATGGGTCGTGGAAACCCTATGAAAGAGGTAACTAATCCAATGGGCCAACATGGCATGAAAGACAGCAAGTAGGCCCATGGACATAATAAGAGGTAAGAAATAAAGTAAATGGGCCATGGAAGCCCAATGAAAGACGTAATGAGCCCAATAGGCCAACATGGCAGGAATGACAACTAGCAAGCCAATGGACACAGCAAGAAAAGAAGCAATAGGTGCAAAAGCCCAACAGGCCAGATAGATAGGGATTTCTACCAAGACGATGTCCAAACCCATGAGGAAATAAGAGAAGATAGTACAAGCCCAAGAGCCCATGCCCTTCATGCTATGGAGGATAAGCATAAACACGAGAGACACGTAGCAGAATGAGACATGGCAAGAATGCCAGAAATGGTGTGGGAACAAAAGAAGACAGATGTAAAGGGTAGTAGAATTCACATACAAAGGCCAGAGCACCACCTACCTATACCAAGCCAATACGGGAGAGGCGGGCCCTATAGAGACAAGGGGGGAGTTGCCATCTAGTTTTTGCAATGGTCTAGGAACCATATATATAGCCTCCTTTTGAGGAAAGAAATTTGATCTTACTGCCAAAGTATGGGTTCGGAGTTTGGGTACACTCTTGGGAAGGTATTAGGCACCTAAGATCGCCCAACCCTAAGGTCGGCCTCCCATCATTGTGTCTTAATGTTAACCCTATTAAAAAATAATTCAATACTTGTATTCTAGACTCACACACATGCTAACATGCATCTAACATACAACATGACATCTTTCATCCCAAAATGCATATCCATCCATAAAGTAATAAAGAGCCAAAACCACATAACCCTAACATTCATCTAATCATGGCATCAAGGCATCCATCACATCACAAAACACTAATACATCTAAGCATGCTCCATCATATCATACCAAGGTAGTGAAATAAGCATTGTGGGCAGACATAGATTCATCACATGTTTCCCAATATATTTAGGCATGAAATTACACATCAAACAAGCATATTTATCATATCAATGCATGAACATTTCTAATGCATGACTTGCCCTTCACTTACCTTGCAGCAACTCAGCACCTATGGCATTATACATGAGCATGTGAATGCATGTTCATGGCATCAAATACAAAACCCTAATCTAAGCATGTTGAAAGACAAACAAGCATGTGAGGTAGAGGCACAAATACATATCACCATATGAAAAGGCTTTAAGAAAAGGGCAAAGCATGTGAAACAAACCAAACAAATAAAATAAGGAATTTGGATTAGGGTTTCTGGACAAGTGCCTGCGTGCGCAACCAGAGGCCTGCATACGAAAGATTTAACCTGTGTATGCATGCTCATGACATGCGTTAGAACTATAAAACTAACCTAAGCAAACATATAAAAGCCTAAACTACACAAAGAAACAGGATCAAAACTAAAAAGAAAGACAGAAAAGGAAAAAGGAAGAAAGAAAGAATACCTTAAAGCAAAAGCTCCTAGGCTTGATTTTTGAGCATTCCCCTCAGTCAAATCTATCACAATTTAATAAAACAGTGATTAGAAACTTTAAAATCAAAAAATTGGGACTAGAAAATTTCCCAATCAAATAAAAATGACTTGAGGGTGTTTTGTGAAAAACTCCCTTTGGATTCACTATTTTCTAGTGATCTTAGGTTTTTCTCGTGGGATTTCTGTGTGTTTTAAAAAGGCACTATGTAAGGCTTTTTATAGTTGAAAAGTAGGAGTTTGGAATGGCTTTCAAACGATGTGGGATTCATTTCAAACCACAACCATTATTGTAGAAAACTTGCCTTTTCCACGCTTCTGAAACTCTAGCTGCGTATGCAAGAATGTGCCTATGTACACATGCTTTAACCCATGCATGCAGGCCGCTGCCCATGTATGTGGGCTGAGGGCCACTTTGGTTTTTTATTTCCAAAAATAGATTTTTGTGCATTTAAAAAGTGATATTTTTCATTTTAACAGTGCTTAAGTCAATTTGATATCTGATTGGGCTTTAAACTGGCCTTGGGCCTTAAAGTTCAAGCATCATTGGGGAATGGGGGCCCGAGTCGCAAGGGGTACAAAATGTGGTATCTACATATGCCTCTCTTTTGATTCATGAGCTTCACTAATAGAATCAAAAGAATAAGAGACAAAACATTTTGTTTCAATGTACAGCTCAGACCAAACCCACGCACAGACACACATCACGCATACATGGGGCGAGGTGCAACTCCACAGAGCTGCGTGGGATTCGTATGTCTGAAGTCCCACATTTACTACTTGGGAAATGAGTAACAACAGGTTCACCATCCCAGAACCTATTTTACCATTTGCAAGCAAATGGCAAGTGACTCACTATCCTAGAGTCACTTAAAAAGAAAAAAAGAAAAAAAATTAGGGTGCTCTTACGAGCTAACCCAATAAACAACAAAAGGATATAGTCTTTATGGTGACCATCAAGGGCTCTTGCCTCAAAATTCTCCGGGTGACTTGTTCCTCTTGTCTTCTTCACTTCTTTCTCTACCTTTTCTAGTGAGGCTCTTGCCTCGGGTTGACCTTACTCTCTTTCTCTATCACTATCTCAACCCTTTCCTATCATGCCTACATATTCAACTCCTGAAGGATATGTTCATGAGTTGTCTTGATTGTTGGATCCACTAGAGATGGTGAAAACTTGTTAAGGAGTAGATGTGCACGGAGAGGAATCTTCTACCTCTCATGACTTGCTTGGGAATGAGAAACTCATTGAGGAGTATTATGGATGGACTCGCTGAGGAGTAGTGTAGATGTGTGATCCACTAGGGAAGAATTTTTTGCTTCCTTTATGGTTCGCTAAGGACTTTAAGGAAGAATCTTCTACTTCCTCGCTGGAGATTTTTTTTTTTTTTTTTTTTTTTGGTGTATTGGACTCACTGGGAAAGAATCTTCTACTTCCTTACTGGGGATTCTTTGGGGAAGAATCTTTTGATTCCTCACTAGAGATTGTTTATATGCGGTTGGGCTCTTCAATGAAGAATCTTATGCCTCCTCTATGGGGATGCTATTCATTAGGGAAGAATCTTTTAATTCCCTACTGGGGATGGTGTTCTTGATGTGCTTGAACCATTGAGAAAAAGTCTTTTACTTCCTTACTGGAGATAGTGTTCTTGATGTGCTTGATCCGCTTGGGAAGAATCTTCTACTTCCTCCATGGGGTTGGTATTCTTGATGTGTTTGAACCATTGAGGAAGAGTCTTCTACTTCCTCACTGAGGATAGTGATCTTGATGTGCTTGATCCACTAGGGATGGTTTTAGGATGTACATGCTTTATTGAGGGAAGAGTCTTCTACTTCCTTTACGCCTAACTAGGGAGTCCTTTGATAATTTTGTGCCTAAATGGGGAAATCTTAAGATGTCCCTCCTTTTGTCTTTTGAAAGAATTTTTTTTTTTTACTATTCATAACTAAACTATACGTAGTTTAGTGGTGAGGCCTAAACTACACATAGTTTAGCCATTAGGTGTGTTCTCACCTTTTCATTTTTCCCAATGATTACCAACCATTTCTTTTTCTTCTTCATTCCCTTCACCTCTCTCATCTCTTTATATTCTTCATAACTCTTCTTTTTTTTTCTCTACAAAAACCTCCTTCTCTTTCTTTTCTCCATTTCCTGACTCTCTCATTCTCTCAAACTCTCTCATTCTCTCATTCTCTCATCATCTTCTCCAATGGTGCCCAAGGCCAAGAAGACCTCCTATGTCCTTTCTTTCGATGCATTCCATCTCACCTGCTAGAGTGGGACAACGAGGTTGATGAGGTCTCCACCATTGACATACCTGCTAAAGAATCTCATTCCCACGGCTAAATCTATAAGTGCTTAGGTTTTGTTATGGTATGGGTTTAGATGAAAACCTGACATCTTAGGAGGTGTAGGAACATGTTTAGGATTGATTTTGGATCATACATGCTTGAAAATATCAAAGAACTGCTTCTGTCTATGTTCTTGCGCATGTGGGCTCAGGCCTGCATACGCAACTTGGATTCATGTGTACGCGACTCTGTTCTTGCATACGCAGGTCTGTTCTTGAGGTTCTGCTTACATGGGAATGGGCTTGCATACACAAGGTCCTGTTTTCATGCATGGGCTTTAGCTACATACGTAAGACGCCTAGTAGAAGCCCTACCTACCCATTTTCACTTATTTTTCATCTGTTTCACTCCCATATGCAATCCTAACACACCTTCTTGTCATTTTTGCACCCGAATATCACTATATCCTTCTTTTTATCTTCATCCTGCATCAAAACATTATTTTTCCTAAATTCTACTTGAATTAGGAATCTCATGTCATTTGCTTCTTTTTTGTTTACAATCATCATCCCCTTATGCTGGTAGGGGGAGCACCAATAAGGTGGTGGAGTGGTACAACCTTCTTGTCCCTGAAAACAAGGCCTACATTTGGGAGGCGAGCCTTGAGCCTATCATTGGTCTTCTTCCGGAGAAGTCTACGAGTGCTACCTTGGTGCAGTGCCTCATTAAGAGGTGGTGGGATACTACCCACACCTTTCACATTGCTAAACGGGAGATGACAGTGACTCCTTACGACTCCTATCGCATGATCATCCTTAGCTTCGAAAGGGCCATTATCAGTTTGGACAGTGTGTTGAGCATCTAGCTGGGTCTTCACATGTTAGGGAGGAAGTACTCTATTGAAACCGTCTGCTACTTTGACTTGGTATCGGATTACATGCTTCTCCCATAAAGGACTACAAAGGAGCATGTCCGTATGGCTAAGGCTTTCCTTCTTCACTTGTTGGCGATTTATCTCTTTGCCAATGGTGGGTAAACGGTGTTTTTCAAGTGGTTGAACCTCTTTCAAGACTTTGCAAATGCACGGAGGGCCAACTGGGGGCAGGCATGTCTTGCTTATCTTTACTCTACCCTCGACACTCTTAACCGGGGCACCTTGCAGCAACTGTGGGGCCTTGGAAGCTCATTGAGGTTAGTTCTCTTTCCATTTCTTGCATTCTCATTTGTAGCTTGTAGTCTTGCAAATTGTATTAACTGTTGGGATTAGTGCCCTTAAATCCTATTGTATAATGCTATGTATGATATTATGTATAACATTATGTTTGATATGATGTATGACTTAATATTGTAATTAATAAAGTTGTTTTATTATTATTATTTGAAATAATGGTAACATGAATATTTGGACATTATCATATAGTCCATGAGATGCATAATATATGATTTATGTGAAAAGTCACAGAAGATATAAATCACAAGTTCTTTGTAAACTCATAATTTAGTTCGTAGTCGGTGATGAGATTAGGCGTTTCATCTGCGAAGACTATAACATGTCAACTAAGATGATTTGTCTTGATCATGGAAGTGGTGACTTCAAGTTGATATGTTGATCTGTTTTAACAGTTAAGACATATTGAACTGGACCACTGTGAAATTTATTATTCTCCTAATGACTGTCAATTAAATAATAAATCTTACGACTTCTATTTGCATAAACTCTTAATCCTGAGAGAATAACGGACTTGATCATGAAGTGTAGGTTGCTTTGATATATCAGGAATGAGATCTAAAGTAATGGTCAAAACCTCAGTATGTTGGGCAACCACATCTAGTGTTGATGGAACATATATTCTCAAGATGGAATTCATAGTCTCTTAACGGAGATATAAAATATTCCCTTGAGATAAGTTTAATGTGTTTGTTATTCAGAGAGTTAGGCCTAACCAGTTTAGTAAGACTAAAGTATATATTTATGAAATTGGATTTCATAAATATATGATGAATAACTTAAAAGAATTAAATCGGGTACTCAAGGACTAAGATGTAGTAATTCACAAAGTGGTAGTCTTCATTCATGACTTTGTGTTATTACGAATATTTTATGAAGGGTTGCATATCCAAGCCACATACTAAAGCCCAATTGGGAAGGCCAAAAAGGCTAGCCCAATTAGATAAACAGATATAGAGAGAAACATACAGATTTTATATAATACAATGAATTTGTATGTATGTGAGTGTTGGACACTCTTCAATTCTCACTAGAACAAACTCATATAATTGATTGAGAGACCACACATCTTGGGTGTTAGTGGAATTGGAGTGAAGATTGAAAGTTTTCTCAAGAACTTCTGAATTTTCGATTTTGAATTTCACTGCTTCAAGGTACACTATCTTATTCTTTAATTCTGAAACTTATATGGCACATGTTGACAATTATGAATGAAGTAGATCCGTTAATTTAATTTTTTCGCTACGTACATGTCTGTTTCCATCATATGGTATCAGAGCGTTCTTCAATTTCCAATATGTTTAACATGTTTTACGAGTTTTGGAATTAGAGATAATAGTTTCATGATGTTAGAAGATTATATGTGTATTTAATTTTCTACATGGTTGTTGAAACTATGATTTGATGAAAACTGAAATTGATGTTATGATGTTGTTTAAATTTGAATTTAAGTAAGTTAAGTTGAACTTTAAGGCTATAGCATCAATGGAATTCAGTTTTGACATCAAATTTTGTCTATCATGTTCATATGGTGGTGTTTGTTCATAAAAAAAACCACTGGAAATTGTTCAGACCTTCCCTTTGAAAACTGAAAACACGGGTTTTTCGCGGGTTAGCTTCCCGCGAAGTTACCCGCAAGAAATGCTTCTGGAGCACAAAACCTTTTCGGGTAAGCTTTACTCGCGAAAAAGTCGTGAGACAATAGCGAAAGTTTCGGTCTGATTTTTTGAGTTTTCACTATTTTGCCTAAACTCAATTTTGCAGGAAAAGCTTAGTCGTGAAACAATAGTGAAAGTTTCTATTTGAATTTTGTGTTTTCACTATTTCATTTTGTGAGAAGAGCTTAGTCGTGAGATACTTGTGAAAATGCCACTGAAGGGAATTTTGAATTTTTTCTAATTTTTTCTTTTTAATAGAGTGCAAGGCAATGTGTAATTAGATTATGCGTGTTTTATAATTTAAAAAAAAAAAAAAAAAAAAATTAAAAGTATTGGACCTTCGAATATGCATGATAGCTTATGAGCTAAAGAGAGGTAACCTAGTGGGCTTGATCTTGGCGGAGACCCTCAATGGTTTGGATGCCTTTCATAAGAAGGAAGCAGGTTTCTTTGCAAGAAGTCCACTTCTCCTTCAAGTATAATCCCTAACTTCTGCATAGATTCTCACCTAGCGGATCCCTCTAATTTTTGCATGGTTGCCTTTCGGTTTTCAACCATCGAAGCAACTTATATTGTCTTTCATTTCCTTTTTCTTTTTTTTCTTTTTTTTTTCACTCATGCTCTCTTTTCTTTTTTTTTCTTTTTTTTTCTTTTTACTCCTCTCTCTCTCTCTCTCTCTCTCTCTCTCTCTCTTCTTCTTCTTCTTCTTCTTCTTCTTCTTTTTTTAGATATGGCTATAGGAGAGGCTTCGATTGCTTCAACCTCCCACCATACCTCTCAGCACCTACCTCCCTAGGCATCTTAGGGACCGCTGGCTTCATTAGAATGATATGGGCTTTAAGGTGAACATGGAGTTTATGGATCACCTCAAGGAGATCGACATTCAGTGGGTCGTGGAGTGGTGGCACATCCCAAGCATGGTCCATAGTTGGTGCAAGGATTGTTATGTGACTCTAGTTGGACTTCATTACTACTCATACTACTCCACTTGTTGTATCTTAAGGCAATCTAGAAAGCATCAAGGAGCTTCTCATGATGAAGGCGCCTTCCACACTGCGATGTTTACCAATAGGATCTTGGGCAAGATTAGTGAGGCTTGGCCTCACCATAGGGTCACAAAAGGCATTTTTCCTCCTCAATACATCTACCCACTGCAAGGTACAAGAAATGGTTGGAGGATGACATGAAGTGAATTCTAAAGGATGAGAAAGCTTACATGAAGACTAGCAAGAAAGCAAGGAGGACTGAGTGACCACCTCAATGTGCCCCATGTTTTACTTTTCTGCAATTTTATGATTCCCATGTTTTTGTTTTTGAATTTGAATTTAATAAAGGATTGTAATGTTCTAAATCCCCTATGAAAACAATCTTACCGTCTTTTAATTTGAGCAATAAGGAAATAACCTTTTTATTATCTTTTCTTATTGTCATTTACTCCCTTTTTTTGCTTCTCTTCTCTTTTTCCTTTGCCATGTAATTTTTGCCCATGACATCCTTTTGAAAAGTTTTGCCATGCCCATGGTATTTTCTCCTAATTTTTGCCTAGACCGCCATTTCGGGTTTTTAATCTAGAAGGGTTCCTTTTCCTTAATTTTTGCCTAGGCTGCCCTTTTGGGTTTTCAACCTAGCAAGCTTTTTCCTTTTTCTTTTTTTGTTTAGATGTGGTATTTCCGAAGTCTATCCATTTTAATTGGGCGAAGCATCTCTTCCCTATCCAAATCTGTGATTCTTGTAGCACCTCCAAACATGATCTTTTAATGATAAAAGGCCCAGACCACCTTGGCTTCATCTTTCGTATTAGGTCAAAAATCTCATCTCTAAGCACCTTTAGGACCAAGTCTCCTTCTTTAAGGTTTCTCAGTTTCACCTTCTTGTTAAATGCCCTAGCAATCCTTTTTTGGTACCCCTTGTTGGGGTTTATGCCCTAAAAATCCAATTGGTTTGCATGTCATGAATAATTAAGTTGTTTAATTATATGAGACTATATATTTATGAACTAATGGGACATTATCTTAGTCCATGAGATGCATAGTATATGATTTATGTGAAAAGTCACAGAAGGTGTAAATCACAAGTTCTTTGTAAACTCAGAATTTTAGTTCGTAGTCGATGATGAAATTGGGCATTTCATCTGTGAAGACTATAACATATCAACTAAGATGATTTGTCTTGATTATAGAAGTGGAGACTTCTAGTTGATATGTTGATATGTTTTAAGAGTTAAGACATATTGAACTGGACCACTGTGAGATTTATTATTCTCCTAGTGACTGTCAAATGAATAATAAATCTCACGACTTCTATTTACATCAACTCTAAATCCTGAGAGAATAATTGACCTGATCATGAGATGTAAGTTACTTTGATATATCAGGAGTGAGATCTATAAGTTATGGTCAAAACCTTAGTATGTTGGGCAATCGCATTTAGTGTTGATGGAACATATATTCTCAAGATGGAATTCATAATCTCTTAACGGAGATATAAAATATTCCCTTGAGATAAGTTTAATGGGTTTGGTTATTCAGAGTGTTGGGCCTAACCACTTTAGTAAAGAATTACTAAAGTATATATTTATGGAATTGAATTTCATAAATATATATTGAATAACATAAAGGATTAAACCGGGTACTCAAGGATTAAGATGTAGTAATCTACAAAGTGGCAATCAACATTCATGACTTTGTATTACTACGAATATTTTAATGAAGGAGTTGAATATATAATAAAGTCTTGGGATATAATTTATAGATAAGGCCTAGAGTGCAACTATATTTATATAGTGGTATTAAATATAGTTAATGGTAACTTTGGACTTGTCAAAAGTTGACAGAAAAGCCCAAGGCCCATTGGAGCTAGAGTCTTGTTGGTCCCTTTTGGTCCCACTCCAAGCCACATACTAGAGCCCAATTGGAATGGCCCAAAAGGATAGCCCAATTAGATAATCAATTGTATCTAAGGAGAGTAACATATAGAATTTCATTAAGGGCTTTTTCAAGAGACTTTTCATTAAGTCTTTTCATGAGAGTTCTCATAAGAAATGAAATGGTTTTCATGTGAGTGTTGGACACTCATTATTCTCTCCTTGGAAATTGATTGAGAGACTACACATCTTGAGCATCAAGTGGAATTAGAGTGAAGATTAAAAGTCTCCCAAGAACTTCTGATCTTCGGTTTTGAATTTCACCGCACCACGGTACGCTCTCTTCTACTCTAATTCTAAAATTTACATAGTGCATGTTATAGATTGAGAATGAAGTAGATTCGTTAATATTCTGCTGCGTACATGCTTATTTCCAACACCCCTGTGCATGATATTGTCCCCTAGCCCTCTTCTCATCTATCAAAGCCAACTATTTATATCTCACCTTAGCCCAATCCTCTTCTAGTACCTTGGTTTCCACCAATACCATCAAAGATTGTATCTCTACCTCAATAGGAAGCACCGCCTCACTACCACAAACCAAAGAGTAAGGTGTTGCCCTAGTCAACACACGGATAGAAGTTCTATAACCCCATAAGGCAAACGGAAGCTTCTTGGCCCAATCTTTGTATGTCACTACTATCTTGGCTAGGATATTCTTCACATTCTTATTAGCTACTTCTACGACACCATTAGCTTATGGTTGATACAGTAAAGACTTGTGATGCTTAATGTTGTACAACTCCATGATCCTTTAATCCTCCCCCCCAAAGTGGGAACCTTTATCAGAAATGACCTCTTGGGGCACCCCAAACAGGCATATGATGTTTTTTTCTAAGAACCAAGACACATGTTTAGCCTTCAATACGAAATAGGAGGCAGCCTCCACCCACTTAGTGACATAGTCAATTGCCACCAAAATGTATTCATGCCCATTTGAAGCCTTAGGATCTATCCTTCCAATCACATCTATGCCCCAAACCGAGAATGGCCATGGAGAAGTCATGCTATACAACTCACTAGGTGGTACATAGTTCAAGTTGGCATGCATCTGACAATCATGGCAACTCTTCACATAGTCCACACAATTGGTACCCATTGTATTCCAGAAGTACCCCATCCTTAGGACTTTCTTGGCCACAAATCCCTCGACAAAATTCTTCCATTACTCTCTCAACTTCTTCCTTATTCAAGCAACGAAGGTGTATACCATCATAGGATCTTCTATAAAGTTGTCCTCCACATAGGATGTATTGTGTTGCCATCATCCTAATGGAAAGACGTTCTCTCTTCTCGGCACCATCTGGAACTTCTTCTTCCTCTATGGTCATTACTGAAGCTTCAGTTTTCCCTTTGTGCACTTCCTCATAACTTTGCTCAATTTCCAAGGGTCATGTCCATACTCCCTCAGGTACCGTGGAGGGTAAGGTAGCTAAGGTATCCGTAAATTGATTTTAAGCTCTACAAATGATTGTGTATTCAATTTTGTCAAAGGTCTAGGTCAAGTCCTCCAAATATTGTTGATAAGGCTTCAAATGTTCCTCCTTCACCTTGCATGACTTTTGTGCTTGGGCTATAACTAAAGTTGAATCTCCAAAAACTTCAACCTCTTTTACCCCTAATTCTCAAAATTCTTCCATTTCGGCAATACAAGCCTCATACTCAGCCATGTTATTAGTTGCTTCAAAGTTTCAATTTGATTGTCAAAGGTATGTGAGATCCCTCGAGAGTGATCAAGAGTATTCCTATCCTATTCCTATATTGGTTTACAGATCCGTCAAAGGATTCTTGACACAGAAATCAAACACAACACTCTCGAGGGATCAGACACGACACTCCTTTTGATAGTTTTTCTAGCCACATACTTCAAATCGAATTTTGCTAACAAGATCAACCATCTTGACAATCTTCCACACTTGCTACTACCCATATTTGGAAAGGTAAGATGATATGTCTCGATCTCTGTACAGCCCAAACAAATGTAAAGTATGACTTTCGTATGGGAGTGTATCTAGTCTCATAATCATGGAACCTCTTGCTCAAATAGTATATAGCCCTCTACGCCCTCTTGTGCAAGCATACTTCCAACCACATCCCCTATGATGGAAAGGTATAGGAGTAAAGGTTTCCCATGTTGTGGAGGCACTAAAATAGGTGGGTGGAAGAGATATTCCTTGATAAGTTCAAAGGCTTTTTGGCACTCATTGTTCCATGTATGTGGTTCATTTTTCCATAGGAGTTTGAAGATGGGCTTATAAGTAGAGGTGAGCTTGGTAATGAATCGACTATTGTATTGTAATCAACCAAAGAAACCCCTAATTTCTTTCTCACTTTTGGGTGCAGGCATCTCTAATATGGCTTTAATCTTGATGGGTCAACTTCTACCCCTCTATCACTCACTAGGAAACCTAGCAATTTTTCGGTGGTTACTCTAAAGGTACACTTTTGTGGGTTCAATCTGAGCCTATATTCTTTAATCCACTCAAAGAACTTTCTCAAGTTTATGGTGTGGCTACCCCTATCCTTGGATTTCACTATCATATCATCAACATATACCTTTAGCTCATTATGCATCATATCATGTAGCAAGGCCGTAGCCATCCTTTAGTAGGTTGTCCCAGCATTCTTGAGGCCAAACTACATCACTGTGTAACAATAGATTCCCCATTCGATAGTGAAAGTGGTTTTGGTCATATCTTTGGAAGCCATCTTGATTTGGTTGTACCCCAAGAAACCATCCATGAAAGACATCATGACACTTCCCGCCATGTTATCCACCAAGACATCAATGTGAAGGAGAGAAAAGTCAACCTTAAGGNACTCATGCTCTCTTTTCTTTTTTTTTCTTTTTTTTTCTTTTTACTCCTCTCTCTCTCTCTCTCTCTCTCTCTCTCTCTCTTCTTCTTCTTCTTCTTCTTCTTCTTCTTTTTTTAGATATGGCTATAGGAGAGGCTTCGATTGCTTCAACCTCCCACCATACCTCTCAGCACCTACCTCCCTAGGCATCTTAGGGACCGCTGGCTTCATTAGAATGATATGGGCTTTAAGGTGAACATGGAGTTTATGGATCACCTCAAGGAGATCGACATTCAGTGGGTCGTGGAGTGGTGGCACATCCCAAGCATGGTCCATAGTTGGTGCAAGGATTGTTATGTGACTCTAGTTGGACTTCATTACTACTCATACTACTCCACTTGTTGTATCTTAAGGCAATCTAGAAAGCATCAAGGAGCTTCTCATGATGAAGGCGCCTTCCACACTGCGATGTTTACCAATAGGATCTTGGGCAAGATTAGTGAGGCTTGGCCTCACCATAGGGTCACAAAAGGCATTTTTCCTCCTCAATACATCTACCCACTGCAAGGTACAAGAAATGGTTGGAGGATGACATGAAGTGAATTCTAAAGGATGAGAAAGCTTACATGAAGACTAGCAAGAAAGCAAGGAGGACTGAGTGACCACCTCAATGTGCCCCATGTTTTACTTTTCTGCAATTTTATGATTCCCATGTTTTTGTTTTTGAATTTGAATTTAATAAAGGATTGTAATGTTCTAAATCCCCTATGAAAACAATCTTACCGTCTTTTAATTTGAGCAATAAGGAAATAACCTTTTTATTATCTTTTCTTATTGTCATTTACTCCCTTTTTTTGCTTCTCTTCTCTTTTTCCTTTGCCATGTAATTTTTGCCCATGACATCCTTTTGAAAAGTTTTGCCATGCCCATGGTATTTTCTCCTAATTTTTGCCTAGACCGCCATTTCGGGTTTTTAATCTAGAAGGGTTCCTTTTCCTTAATTTTTGCCTAGGCTGCCCTTTTGGGTTTTCAACCTAGCAAGCTTTTTCCTTTTTCTTTTTTTGTTTAGATGTGGTATTTCCGAAGTCTATCCATTTTAATTGGGCGAAGCATCTCTTCCCTATCCAAATCTGTGATTCTTGTAGCACCTCCAAACATGATCTTTTAATGATAAAAGGCCCAGACCACCTTGGCTTCATCTTTCGTATTAGGTCAAAAATCTCATCTCTAAGCACCTTTAGGACCAAGTCTCCTTCTTTAAGGTTTCTCAGTTTCACCTTCTTGTTAAATGCCCTAGCAATCCTTTTTTGGTACCCCTTGTTGGGGTTTATGCCCTAAAAATCCAATTGGTTTGCATGTCATGAATAATTAAGTTGTTTAATTATATGAGACTATATATTTATGAACTAATGGGACATTATCTTAGTCCATGAGATGCATAGTATATGATTTATGTGAAAAGTCACAGAAGGTGTAAATCACAAGTTCTTTGTAAACTCAGAATTTTAGTTCGTAGTCGATGATGAAATTGGGCATTTCATCTGTGAAGACTATAACATATCAACTAAGATGATTTGTCTTGATTATAGAAGTGGAGACTTCTAGTTGATATGTTGATATGTTTTAAGAGTTAAGACATATTGAACTGGACCACTGTGAGATTTATTATTCTCCTAGTGACTGTCAAATGAATAATAAATCTCACGACTTCTATTTACATCAACTCTAAATCCTGAGAGAATAATTGACCTGATCATGAGATGTAAGTTACTTTGATATATCAGGAGTGAGATCTATAAGTTATGGTCAAAACCTTAGTATGTTGGGCAATCGCATTTAGTGTTGATGGAACATATATTCTCAAGATGGAATTCATAATCTCTTAACGGAGATATAAAATATTCCCTTGAGATAAGTTTAATGGGTTTGGTTATTCAGAGTGTTGGGCCTAACCACTTTAGTAAAGAATTACTAAAGTATATATTTATGGAATTGAATTTCATAAATATATATTGAATAACATAAAGGATTAAACCGGGTACTCAAGGATTAAGATGTAGTAATCTACAAAGTGGTAATCAACATTCATGACTTTGTATTACTACGAATATTTTAATGAAGGAGTTGAATATATAATAAAGTCTTGGGATATAATTTATAGATAAGGCCTAGAGTGCAACTATATTTATATAGTGGTATTAAATATAGTTAATGGTAACTTTGGACTTGTCAAAAGTTGACAGAAAAGCCCAAGGCCCATTGGAGCTAGAGTCTTGTTGGTCCCTTTTGGTCCCACTCCAAGCCACATACTAGAGCCCAATTGGAATGGCCCAAAAGGATAGCCCAATTAGATAATCAATTGTATCTAAGGAGAGTAACATATAGAATTTCATTAAGGGCTTTTTCAAGAGACTTTTCATTAAGTCTTTTCATGAGAGTTCTCATAAGAAATGAAATGGTTTTCATGTGAGTGTTGGACACTCATTATTCTCTCCTTGGAAATTGATTGAGAGACTACACATCTTGAGCATCAAGTGGAATTAGAGTGAAGATTAAAAGTCTCCCAAGAACTTCTGATCTTCGGTTTTGAATTTCACCGCACCACGGTACGCTCTCTTCTACTCTAATTCTAAAATTTACATAGTGCATGTTATAGATTGAGAATGAAGTAGATTCGTTAATATTCTGCTGCGTACATGCTTATTTCCAACACCCCTGTGCATGATATTGTCCCCTAGCCCTCTTCTCATCTATCAAAGCCAACTATTTATATCTCACCTTAGCCCAATCCTCTTCTAGTACCTTGGTTTCCACCAATACCATCAAAGATTGTATCTCTACCTCAATAGGAAGCACCGCCTCACTACCACAAACCAAAGAGTAAGGTGTTGCCCTAGTCAACACACGGATAGAAGTTCTATAACCCCATAAGGCAAACGGAAGCTTCTTGGCCCAATCTTTGTATGTCACTACTATCTTGGCTAGGATATTCTTCACATTCTTATTAGCTACTTCTACGACACCATTAGCTTATGGTTGATACAGTAAAGACTTGTGATGCTTAATGTTGTACAACTCCATGATCCTTTAATCCTCCCCCCCAAAGTGGGAACCTTTATCAGAAATGACCTCTTGGGGCACCCCAAACAGGCATATGATGTTTTTTTCTAAGAACCAAGACACATGTTTAGCCTTCAATACGAAATAGGAGGCAGCCTCCACCCACTTAGTGACATAGTCAATTGCCACCAAAATGTATTCATGCCCATTTGAAGCCTTAGGATCTATCCTTCCAATCACATCTATGCCCCAAACCGAGAATGGCCATGGAGAAGTCATGCTATACAACTCACTAGGTGGTACATAGTTCAAGTTGGCATGCATCTGACAATCATGGCAACTCTTCACATAGTCCACACAATTGGTACCCATTGTATTCCAGAAGTACCCCATCCTTAGGACTTTCTTGGCCACAAATCCCTCGACAAAATTCTTCCATTACTCTCTCAACTTCTTCCTTATTCAAGCAACGAAGGTGTATACCATCATAGGATCTTCTATAAAGTTGTCCTCCACATAGGATGTATTGTGTTGCCATCATCCTAATGGAAAGACGTTCTCTCTTCTCGGCACCATCTGGAACTTCTTCTTCCTCTATGGTCATTACTGAAGCTTCAGTTTTCCCTTTGTGCACTTCCTCATAACTTTGCTCAATTTCCAAGGGTCATGTCCATACTCCCTCAGGTACCGTGGAGGGTAAGGTAGCTAAGGTATCCGTAAATTGATTTTAAGCTCTACAAATGATTGTGTATTCAATTTTGTCAAAGGTCTAGGTCAAGTCCTCCAAATATTGTTGATAAGGCTTCAAATGTTCCTCCTTCACCTTGCATGACTTTTGTGCTTGGGCTATAACTAAAGTTGAATCTCCAAAAACTTCAACCTCTTTTACCCCTAATTCTCAAAATTCTTCCATTTCGGCAATACAAGCCTCATACTCAGCCATGTTATTAGTTGCTTCAAAGTTTCAATTTGATTGTCAAAGGTATGTGAGATCCCTCGAGAGTGATCAAGAGTATTCCTATCCTATTCCTATATTGGTTTACAGATCCGTCAAAGGATTCTTGACACAGAAATCAAACACAACACTCTCGAGGGATCAGACACGACACTCCTTTTGATAGTTTTTCTAGCCACATACTTCAAATCGAATTTTGCTAACAAGATCAACCATCTTGACAATCTTCCACACTTGCTACTACCCATATTTGGAAAGGTAAGATGATATGTCTCGATCTCTGTACAGCCCAAACAAATGTAAAGTATGACTTTCGTATGGGAGTGTATCTAGTCTCATAATCATGGAACCTCTTGCTCAAATAGTATATAGCCCTCTACGCCCTCTTGTGCAAGCATACTTCCAACCACATCCCCTATGATGGAAAGGTATAGGAGTAAAGGTTTCCCATGTTGTGGAGGCACTAAAATAGGTGGGTGGAAGAGATATTCCTTGATAAGTTCAAAGGCTTTTTGGCACTCATTGTTCCATGTATGTGGTTCATTTTTCCATAGGAGTTTGAAGATGGGCTTATAAGTAGAGGTGAGCTTGGTAATGAATCGACTATTGTATTGTAATCGACCAAAGAAACCCCTAATTTCTTTCTCACTTTTGGGTGCAGGCATCTCTAATATGGCTTTAATCTTGATGGGTCAACTTCTACCCCTCTATCACTCACTAGGAAACCTAGCAATTTTTCGGTGGTTACTCTAAAGGTACACTTTTGTGGGTTCAATCTGAGCCTATATTCTTTAATCCACTCAAAGAACTTTCTCAAGTTTATGGTGTGGCTACCCCTATCCTTGGATTTCACTATCATATCATCAACATATACCTTTAGCTCATTATGCATCATATCATGTAGCAAGGCCGTAGCCATCCTTTAGTAGGTTGTCCCAGCATTCTTGAGGCCAAACTACATCACTGTGTAACAATAGATTCCCCATTCGATAGTGAAAGTGGTTTTGGTCATATCTTTGGAAGCCATCTTGATTTGGTTGTACCCCAAGAAACCATCCATGAAAGACATCATGACACTTCCCGCCATGTTATCCACCAAGACATCAATGTGAAGGAGAGAAAAGTCAACCTTAAGGCATGTGATCATGAGTATCAATGTGATGTTGAGCTATCTCGGGGTCAATTCCAGGCATATCTTCATAAGACCATGCAAACACCTCTTGAAATTCCATAAGGAGTTCTTGAAGATCTTTTCTTTCTTTTTCATTTAAAGTTGAGTCAATTTTAATTAAGCGTGGATTCTCATCATTGCCCAAATTAATAGTTTCAAGAATTGGTTCCACAGGTTCAATCTTCTTTTCCAATTGTTTATTAATTTCATTTTCAAATTCATTTAAATCATTTAAGGGTAGAATTTCAATTTTATGGGACACATCAAACTAAGTCAAATCAGAATTCATCTTATTGAAAATATTGAAAAGTACATTGGAATTTGCATTACAAAACTCTTTCCCCATGTTTTTAGAATACCAAACCCAAGTCCAATTATTAATGGGCCCCACAATAGGCATGATGAATTTGGAAGGATCACTTGGCTCTTAATTAGTGATGGCAAACACATCCCCACTTGTCTTCATCATGGTCTTCATTGTTTCAGTATCCATGTAGATAACCCAATCGACCTCTTTTTGTATCTCTTTGATCACCATAGTAGGCTTCTCCTTGAAGGTGAGCTTTTAATTAAAGAACATTTCCCATCCCAGATACACCTTTCCATCTTTGCCTACCCAAGGTTCGAGGAAGCCATAATAAGGGAAGTTTCCCCCTTCCTTCATGAAGTTCCCATTCAAAGTGCCTAGGTATTTCTTGATTCTATCACAATCTTCAAAGAATACTAAACCTTCCCTCATCACTTGAGTCTTGAAGTTGGGGAACTCAACTAACCCTTTTCCTTCTTTTCCAAGGCCCATACTAGGCAGGAATCCCATGTTCTTCATCATTGCAATCACCTCATGGCTACAAAAAAGGAACAAGTCAGTTAGCATACTGAAAGTTCAAAATGTGTCCAAAACACCCTTGAACGTTTAGACCCCAAAATATAAAATATCAATTCAAGCTTATAATCAAACAATTAATGTGTGGAACATGAACATAAGCCAAACACAGAATTGATAACTAATCTATGCCAAATATAAACACATCCACAACAGTAAATATAAGGCAAAGATAAAGGGAAGGAAGATGCAAATACACGGACAACACACGATATGTTATCGAAGAGGAAACCCAAGTCCTCGGCGTAAAACCTCTCTGCCGCCCTCCAAGCAGTCAAATAATCTACTAAAGAATGTAGTTGGGATACATGAACAGTAGAAGACCCTTCAAGCCTAATCTACCCAAGTACCTAAGCCCTCCAAACTTCTTGCTCTAACGAGGTTTCGCCGATCCTATTTCTTCCTTAGCTTCACAGATTCCGCTGCTAGACCATAACATCAACCAATGTATATTGCTTCCTTCCAAACTACTTCCCTTAACACCAAATGAACCTTCTCACAGACATAGGTGTGGTGAGATAAGAATTTGGTCAATGACCTCTCAAAGGTATGACAATGGAGAGGAAGAGAGTAGAGGAATTTGTAGAGTCTCTAATGTAAAGATTGGGGATGAGGCAATCTTGTTTTTCTCTAGGGTTTCTCTCACAAAAATTCTCTCTGGAAGCTCTCTCAAATTAGTGGGTATAAAGGTCTATATATAGTGGTGTGTGTTTGGAATACAAAGAGTCAGTTTTTGCCAAACAGGGCTGATTGGCAGCTTGACCTCGCGGCTTGTCCAAGTCGCAAGTTCAAGTCACGACGTAACGACTTGGCTAGCGTGGGACTTTTGTCCTATAGTGCGACAGCTGGCGCGACCCTTCAGCTTCCCTGTGTGCTTCTCACGTGCCTGCATTTGGTGGCTTGCCAGTCGTAAGTCAGCTGCGAACCCTTGCTTTCTTGCACATACTTGAGCTTTTCTTCACCTCTTCTCACACACTACCCTTACAATAATCCCACCTAAATACAGGGTTACTAAGTGCTAAATTACATGCAAATTGGCACAGAATAAAGCTAACCATTGAGACCCCAAGTATTGGCTGGTCTCCATCGACAATTGCATTTGCATAAAATTCTTTTACCAGATTTTCATATGCATCATCAAGGTCTGAGAGGAGATAATCCAATCCTTGTGGGCAAACCATTGAGGAATGCTGGTGTCAAAGAGAGAATGTTGGTTAGAGACTCTTTCAATCAATGGTGTAGCCTTTTTGAAGTAATTTTCATAAATCTGAAAAGTAGCATACGATCGGAACTTGTTCGGATCGAAGACACCAGATGGGGAACGAGTCCTTTTTGGTGTAAGGGAGAAATTATCAATTTCAATGACAGGCTCCTTTCCTTTGCTGCTACCTCCTTTCACAGCTGATCTCTTGAATGGAGACATTTTGACACTGCAACATGATTTAACACACACAAGAGACACCAGACAAGACACCAAACATTATTAGCAAAGTGTCAGTTTCACACTATGGATATCGAAGAAAATCCTAAACTCTTGAGGTTTAGGTTCAAATCATGACGAAGAAAATGAGAATACACCCAATAACCAAATTAGGTACACAAGATAAAGAAAAATAGTGTATATACCATCACAAACAGAGATTATAACCAGTAAATCAGGAACCCATGTTCAAACATGATAAACCACAAACCACAATAAATCTCCACAAAACATGAAAAGATGCCCAGAGCAGTAGGTATGAAGGGAAAGAGAGAAAACTCATACCTTTTTTATGAAGATTTGAGAAGAAATGATGCAGAGATGGATAATTTTCAAAGAAATACTCGGAGTGTTTGTGAGAGCGAAATGGGGAAGACAATGAATTATCACAATAAGGACGAGGGAAAAAACTGAAAACCATTTTAAAATTGTCTTCAAAATGCAAAACACGCATTTTTCGCGACTGGATCAAGTCGCCAGTAAGTCACCAGGGTAAGCTGCGAACCACTATCAAGCAAGATTTTTGAAAAATCTTCTAAGTGTTTTTCGCGACTAGATGGTCTACCCGCAAGATAATTGCTAGGGGAGCCGCGAAAATCTCTGTGTACCCCTCGGGACTAAACCTTCCAACCGCAAACAAGTCGCTACACTGAGCTGCGAAAACCACAAAAACTCAAATTTTTGAAAATTTTCTAAATCTTTTTCGCGATTGCAGCCTTGACTCGCCAGTGACCCGCGAAAACTCTCAGAGTGAGCTTTGCGACTGAAGCATGCGACTGGACCTACCCGCGACTGAGTCGCCAAAACAGGGCAACACTGTTTTTGAAAATTTTGACATTTTTGTAAAACAAAATACTTTCCAAAAACAAACTAAAATACTCAAAAATATTTTTGTGTTTGATCAATAAAGATTGAGCTTGTGAAAACACATTTAATCAAGTACAATCACACAAATGAATAAGGCATTCATTGAACATAGACTTGTGTGTTTTGTATGGATATCAAAAATGAGATAGTTCTTAGTCTAATGTGAAGCTTCAATGATCAATTCAATCAAAGCATACACAACTAGTACTAGATAATGTGACCTATCTCAATTATAGAAACATGCATATACGACCTCCCACACGCACTTGATAGCAATTCTTTGAAACTTTTCATTTGGCTCTATATTCAATATATCATGGCACTTTTTGAGCAAAGTAAATCTCTTTTTGAGATAGATGCCTGAAATTTTTTATATTTCAATTGATGAGTTAGCCTTTGGCTTTTTGGGCATCAAATATTTTATTTTGGTCGCTTTCCCTTTTTCCTAGTCGAATACTAGTATGTGCAACAGGCTTTTGCAGCTCTATATCTCTTTTCATTTGGAGATTTACATTTAGAGAGCTCTTTTAAGTATAAAAATAAAAAGTGGGAAGATATATAGGCATGAGTCTATGCATGTCTCAAGATCAACAAAACCATTCACTAATCATTCATGACAAGGTTGAAGATCTATTTACAACAATCACATAGATTTCAAAATTTCTTCCACAATGATATGAGTGCATGAGAGACAAGCTAAGCTCGTTAAATGCACAAAGCCATTAGTACAAAGGTACAAGGCAAAACATGTTTTGAGACAAAATTCAACAAAGCTGATCAAACTTTTTGGATTTTCTACTTTTTATGTGTTTTTGGATTTTTGACACAAAAGTAGTAAAAGATTGATCAAAAACAAAAAAATGTAAAAACATTTGAAACAAGACAAAAATACACAAAGAGATACTGGCATGAAGCACACAACTAAGCATAATCACAAACATAGGAAGTATTAATGCATGGACATGTTGTAATGCTTATGCATGAGTACCCTTTGTCACCCACACGTCACGTGCGTTTGGGGTGATATCCTTGACAGATCGAGTACGAGAATTGGGACTGTCAAACCTTCGTGTGAAGCTCTCCAAGAAATTGGTGAAGGCACCGATCATCTTCATCACGTCCATCATTCCTGGATCACAGTTTTGACTTCTTGGTTGCTCACCACCCCAAGACCTATTGTCGTTTTTTCTTCCTCGTGGCCGAGGAGCACTTGCATTGTTGTCTGCTCTCAGTTTTTGACAGTTGGGTTTGGTGTGTCCTTGTAATCCGCAATAGTGATAAACATATTCCGTTCTCGGACCCTGTTGTAATCTTGGAATTGATCTCCCTCTAGCTCCATATCTAGATTCTGATTGATTACGAGACTTATTTATCACCCGTTGATCAGCCACATTCTTCTTCTTCTCAGCCTTAATTTTCTCAGGACTGGACCTATCCACAGTCGTCTCCTTAGCCGTCACAAACTTCACTTCTTTGGTGACCTTAGTTGACGAGCTACTTCCACTGGTGTATCCTAAACTGGACTTGTCTAAGGCATGTTTCTGAGATGAAATAACATCATCTAGTTTCTTGAAGGAGACTCTATCTACCTTGGCATGAGCTTGCACTACCTCTTGCGAAACCTCACTTTTGTGTAAGCTTCTGATAGCTCACCATTTAGTGCTTCAATCTCACACTTTGCCTCTTTGTATCTTACTAGCAGATTTTTGTAGTCGTCCTGGGCTCTCTTCATCTTCTTCACAGCTGCCTTTGCTACCTTGGTATACTCACCTGATTTCTCAAGAAGCAAGGCGTAATTCTTTTGAAGACTAGATGTATCTTCTTCTTCTTCAGCCTTTGATTCTTCAACAATCCCAATGGACTCCAAATCAGAATATTCGCCAAGTTCCTTCATAAGTGAACTCAAATCATCTGATGACTCCACATGTGTAATGGTCATGAATGCGGAGTAGTTTCCTTCTCCGTCACAACTCTCTTAAGAATCAGAACTCGGAGAGTCTATATCACTTAGTGTTGTGGCATACGCCTTACCTCTCCTTCTCAAGAAATTTGGACACTCTTTCTTGAGATGCCTATGGCCATTGCATTCAAAACACATAATGTCTGAAGGAGATTGAAAATCCTTCCCTTCTTTCCTCGTAAGCTCTTTCCTATCACCTCTTGAAGATGAAAATTTTCCTCTATTGAATGGTTTCCCATTGTTCTTCATCTTTAGAAATTTGCGGAAGTTTTTTGCAAGATATGCTACTTCCTTCTCCACTCCATCTTCTTCGAACGGATCATCCATTCTTTCGGTAATGGTTTTAAGAGCAAGCGATTTACTCGTCTTGTGGGAAGGCAGTTCCAGCTCATAAGTTTGGAGAGACCCTATCAATTCTTGGATTTTGATCTCATCCAAGTCTTTGCTTTCTTCTATGGCTATAATCTTTGCTCTAAAACTTTCAGGCAAGGACCTCAATATTTTTCTCACCACCTTAGTATCTTCAATCTTCTCCCCAAGATTGAGTTTAGCAATTACAATTTCATTGAGCTTCCCATAGAATGAATCAAACGATTCATATTCACCCATCTTGAGCTCTTCAAACTTGGTGGTAAACATTTGGAGCTTTGTGTTCTTCACCTTCTTAGTACCTTCATATGTAGTCTCCAAAATCTCCAAACTTCTTTGGCTACGGTCATATGAGAGATCCTGTGAAATTCATTAGGAGACACACCACAAAAAATAGCATTTAAAGCTTTACTGTTAGCATTGGCTGCCATAAGAGCTGCCTTATCCCAGGTGGATTTTTCAGCCTCCAGCCTGGTCTAACTTATTTCAACCGCATCCCACACGGTGTCATCAATAGAGCGTATAAATGCCCTCATTCTAACTTTCCAGAAGGCATAATTGTTACCATCAAAAAATGGTGGAACATTTAAGGATTGAGACCTATCCATCTCAACAAGGGTCAGGGATCACACTCAAGTATTTAAACCATAACAAGTGTACCCGCTCTAATACCAATTAAAAGTTCAAAATGTGTCTAAAACACCCTTGAACGTTTAGACCCTAAAATATAAAATATCAATTCAAGCTTATAATCAAACAATTAATGTGCGGAACATGAACATAAGCCAAACACAGAATTGATAACTAATCTATGCCAAATATAAACACATCCACAGCAGTAAATATAAGGTAAAGATAAAGGGAAGGAAGTTGCAAACACATGGACAACACACGATGTGTTATCCAAGAGGAAACCAAAGTCCTCGGCGTAAAACCTCTCTGCCGCCCTCTAAGCGGTCAAATGATCTAAAGAATGTAGTTGGGATACATGAACAGCAGAAGACCCTCTAAGCCTAATCTACCCAAGTACCTAAGCCCTCCAGGCTTCTTGCTCTAACGAGGTTACGCTGAACCTACTTCTTCTTTAGCTTCCTGGATTCCACTACTAGACCATAGCATCAACCAATGTATATTAGTTCCTTCCAAACTACTTCCTTAGCACCAAATGAACCTTTTCACAGACGTAGGTGTGGTGAGATAAGGATTGGTCAATGACCTTTCAAAGGTATGACAATGGAGAGGAAGAGAGTAGAGGAATTTGTAGAGTCTCTAATGTAAAGATTAGGGATGAGGCAATCTTGTTTTTCTCTAGGGTTTCTCTCACACAAATTCTCTCTGGAAGCTCTCTTAAATTAGTGGGTATAAGGGTCTATATATAGTGGTGTGTGTTTGGAATATGAAAAGTCAGTTTTTGCCAAATAGGACTGATTGGCAGCTTGACCTCGCGGCTTATCCGAGTCGCGAGTTCAAGTTGCGACGTAACGGCCTGGCCAGCCTGGGACTTTTGTCTTATAGTGCGACAGCTGGCGCAACCCTTCAGCTTCCCTGTGTCCTTCTCACGTGCCTGCATTTGGCGGCTTGCCAATCGTGAGTCAGCTGCGAGTCCTAGTCGCGAACCTCTATTTTCTTACACATACTTAAGCTTTTCTTCATCTCTTCTCATACACTACCCTTACAATAATCCCACCTAAATACAGGGTTACTAAGTGCTAAATTACAAGCAAATTGGCACAGAATAAAGCTAACAAGATGGTTGATAAATTTCAACCTTACACATACGTTTCATCCTTTAACCCATAGTCAATCATATTCACGAACACAAAGCCATTCATTTAAACTCGCTTCCTCCTTCCTCAAACCTACAAACTGGTGCTAGAATCTCACCATCTCCAAGCACTATGACAATCCCTCCTATCCATGGGATCTTCATAGTTTGGTGTAGTAAGGAGAGGATTGCCCCATCGGGGTGAAGAGGATTGCCCCATTGGGGTGAAGCCAAGCACTACCCAAGAGAAAGTTGTAATTTGGGGTGTGTCCATGACATGAAATTCCACAATGGTTTCAATTGTTCCAATCTTGCAATGAGCCTTGAAAGTACCCATGACCTGCTATGGAGTGCTGTCATATGCTCTTACAGTTAAGGGAGAAGGAATGATAGTCGCCATTTCTAGTCCAAAAGTGAGGGCAGTCCTAAAGGGATAAACATTCAAGGCAGACCCATTGTCAATAAGCACCATTGGAACCTTGGCACCCATGCATTCAACGGTGATTTGCAAGGGTCTAGTGTGAGTAGCTCCTTCGAAAGGGAGATCTTCATCGGAAAAAGCAAGGAGAGGGTGTGAGGAACCCTCAACTCCCATGAGAGACAAAACTTCTTGTGGTGTAGTTTCTATAGGTACTTCTTTCCCATTCAAGGCATCTAAGATGCTTTTGAGAGGCCATGAGCAAGCCTTATGCAGGCACATGAGCTTGGGCCTTTTTCAATTGCATTAAGACCCTATCTTCTTCTTCTTTATTATCTTCTTTCCTCTAGGTTCCGTGGGCTAGGACCCTTCCCTTAGATCTTGAAAGTTCAATATGGGTATGAAACACCTTTGAACGTTTAGACCCCCAAAAACAAAAAAACAAAAAACCAATACAAGCTATATAACAAACAACGTATGTGCGGAAAATGATAAATAGCTTATATCGGAATAGAGACACAATCTAAACCATAAATAATCATACACACAGCAGTAATTAAATGGTAAAGATAAAGGGAAGAGAAATGCAAACACAAGGACAACACTCGATGTGTTATCGAAGAGGAAACCGAAGCCCTCGGCGTAAAACCTCTCTGCCGCCCTCCAAGCGGTCAATAATCCACTAGAAAATGTAGTTGAGATACATGAACAGCAATAGACCCTCCAAGCCTAATCTACCCAGGTACCTAAGCCCTCCAAGCTTCCTGCTCCAACGAGGTTGCGCCGAACCTTTTTCTTTTCTAGCTTACCAGATTCCGCTATAGCCCATAGCATCAACCAATCACCATTAGTTTCTTCCCAAACTGCTTCCCTAAGCACCAAATGGACCTTCTCACAGATGTGGGTGTGGTGAGATAGGTTTTGGTAAATAACCTCTCAAAGGTATGACAATGGAGAGGAAGAGAGTAGAGGAATTTATAGAGTCTCTTTAAATGAAGATTGGGGATGAGGCAATCTTGTTTTTCTCTAGGGTTTTCTCTCACAAAATTCTCTCTGGAAGCTCTCCCAAAATGATGGGTATAAGGGTGTATATATAGTAGGGTGAGAAGGGAATACAAAACGTCAGTTTTTGCCAAACAGGGCAAGTTGGCGACTTGGTCTCGCGGCTTGTCCAAGTCGCGAGTTCAAGTCGCGACGTAATGGCCTGGCCAGTCTGGAACTTTTGTCCTGTAACGTGATAGCTGGCGTGACCCTTCAGCTTCCCAGTGTGCCTCTCGCGTGCCAACTTTTGGTGGCTTGCCAGTCGCGATTCACCCGCGAGCCCTAGCCGCGAACCTCTGTTTTTCTTGCACACTCTTGAGCTTTTCTTCACAACTTCTCACACACTACCCTTACAATTTTTCCACCTAAATACAGGGTTGCTAAGTGCTAAATTACAAGCAAATTGGTCACGGAATAAAGCCAATTAAATGGTTGATTAAATTCACCCTTACAATCTCCCCCTTTGGCTATTCCGTGACAAAACCCTACAACAGACTTTAGACTTAAACGTGAGTTGGGAACAGTTGGAAAACTCACTCACACCTAACTCTAGATTCTGTAAAGCTCTTGAACATATGAATAAGTAACTCCTGAAACACAATAACATAGCAATATCATTGTATGCAGAAAACTTAATATGCATATGGAGTAAAATAAGCATGATCAAGCAAAAATGAACATAAGCATAAAAGCAATAATTCATGACAAGATCAACACCAGTAGTCACTTAAGCAAAAGTGATTACTATGTTCATTCACACAAGGAATGAACATCCGGACATGCAAAAATGATAAACTCAATTGAAGAGTATCATTTGCAAGTCCAACACTCAACCAATGCATAGAAACATATATGCATCTAGGAACAATCCTACATGGGCACAAGAGTGTTGTACTTAAGATAATGCAAGACATTAACAAGTACCAAAGCACAAAGCACAAAGGCTGCATATGCAAAGTTTTGCAAATACATGGCACAAACCATAAAAGCCTACAAACAGTGCATAAGAACAAGAAACAACCCTCAAAGCTTACAAAAGCAACAATGGGAAAGATTAAATCCTAATCAGAGTGTGCCCACTCTGATACCACTTGATAGGTCACAATATGAATGACCCCTTGTGATTAACCCTAATTAATTAATTTAGCCAAGTAATTAATTAATCAATTAATCATGCAATTTTATGGAAGCACAAACAAATCACCAATCAACTAAATATACAGCGGAAAATAAATAACACGGTGATTTGTTTACGAATGGGGAAAACCCCAATGGCAAAAACCCCACCGGGTGATTTTCAGGTCACCATTCCCGAAACTCCACTATTATCAAATCAAGCGGTTACAAGTAAAGGAATCCCAAGTACCTTACCAACCTACAGTTGAACCCTTACCGCAATACCCAATTGGACTTGATCTGTAGTGACAGTCTCCACCTTTGATGCACGGCTCCCAAGTACGTGATTAACCAATGCGCGGATCCAAGTACGCGACTTCAGAACACCAACTGAGGAAGAATGGTTGGCTGCAAAGTTCTTCAGTTCATCCACTTGATGAATAGCAGGAAGATGCTTGGTTACAAAACCCTATGGTGCAACACAGCAACTTCTTGATGGAAGATGAACTAGGTCAAGAACTTCGTCTGTTGATCACAATTTGCTTAAACAGAGTTTGCTCAATGATAATGCAACTTGTGTCACCCTAGACGGCTCTTAAAATAATCCTTTTATATGTTTAGGGTTAGAAGAAAAGAATGCTCAAAAACAGATTCACGAATCCCAAGAAAATCATATTGGAAATCTAACTTTTTAAATCTCGACAGATAGCAGGTGTCGAGGTAGCTGTCGAGAGGTGTCGAGCTTTAAAAACTTTGCACTTCAGCTTGCTTTCTCTTGGACAGACTTGATGACTTCAACACTTGACCTTGAAACATTGTTTCTTGAAGTATTAAAAACACCTAGAACTACCCAATTACAAGTAGAGTGCGTTTTGTCAAAGGATTAGCCAATTTACATAAATAAGTGACATATGTTCTTAAACAAGTTAAAACATATATGTCCTAACATACCATATGAATAGCAATGAATCATTTTCTAACAATATTGTAAGGTTCATATTTTATGTAATTGGCATATCTTACAAACAAAACGCACTTTACTTGTATTTGAGTCTTTGTTTCTAGTGTGTTCAAGAAGACTTTGAAGCTGACAAGACTGCTCAAGAAACTAATCAAGAAAAGCTGAAAATGCAAATTTTGATACATATTCGATACCCATCAATATCGAGAGTTAAAGAACCTCGATACTTGCTTGACACCTCTTGATCTATCAAGTCTCGAGTCATTTGAATATAAAATTCAGTTTTTGGCCCATGATAACTTGGCTTCCTAGGGATAAAATTAATGCGATATTTATGGTGTGTTTAGATATCGCTTATTTGCTGAAAACTGAAAATTTATTACTGAAAACACTGTAGTAAAATAATTTTTAAAAGTGTGAATAGTGTTTTGAGACCCAAATTTACCTAAAAATCTGCACTTTGTTGAGTTTGGTAGTCCATGAACAGTGCCGTGGGACCCACCATTTTTCAACAAAATGCACAAATTTTCATCCCAACGTTTTGCAAACGCACGCTTGATTGTGAAAAATTAGGTTACAACCTAGTTTTTTATATTCTCATGTTATTCCAATGTAAAAAATGCAGTTTTCGGTATTCTTTTAATGAAATTTGAAATTTTTTGTATATAAAATGATCAATAATGGATAAAATATGGTATTGACAATTTTATGTCACATTGTGTCACATAAAAATTAAGCCTGTTAGTCATATTATTAATTGAAAAGTCGATATTAGAAATCTATGATGATCCTTTTGTACCTAACAAACAACGCTTAAGGGAAAAATGTCCCTCTTGTGCCAGTATTAGGGAAAGATATTTTGAATAGTAAATATTTCTCCATTCTCAATAGAATAGTAATACTTGTTTCATACAAATTGTTTTACATATAGCTCCAAAAAACAATTGAAACCGTTGGGTTGTGTGTAAAACTAAACCCTAAAAAGGTCTGGGTAATAAACATAGTCCCTAATGGAATGCCAGATGTCAAAAGCCCGGGTAAAGGATAATTAAAGTTTGCTGCATGTGATTACTTTGTAACATGTTTACCTGTAAGTTCTTCAGTTAGTCAGGGACTATGCAAAATCATGCTTGGATACAAGATAATTCCATGATGTTGATTGGATAAAATGACCCAATGTTTAATCAGAAAAAACAAAAAGATCCCTTCTTTTGAAATACTACCAACGTAAGAGTGATAGAACTAGCAGTAGATTTAAAGCCAAACTGAACTACAATAGCTTAGCTTAACCGGTGACTGATTTACCCATTTCTAACTGATTTTGAACTCAGCTGAAGCTAAATCCTACTCGTTCCAAAATCAGCTAATTCTCTCAGAAATTCCAAATGGAAGTAGGGAAACTCAGTTCCTCATTACAATCATAAACTTGGAGGTTACCCAGTTCTTCTCCTTGATCAACAATCCCATGCATCTCAATCAGTGCATCCCAATTGAAAGTCTTGTCAGCTAAGGCTCCAAGTTCTTCACCATAATCTTTCAATGGAGAATCTGGCACCGCAAAGCTTCCTGTGGCATCAGTTGTTTCTGACTGTCTCTCTTCCTTCAGTATGCCCAGCTGCTGAAGAAACTCATTGAGATCAATCTGTGGTTTCTCCTCACAAGCTCCTATCATCTTGTCTGATGGAATTTTTGCGTCTTTCCCCTTCGTGGCTGGATTTTCTACTTGGGTTTTCTCACTCATGTTCTGGACTTGATCAGCTTTTGAATCACAGGAAGATGAACTGGAAGAAGGGGTATGATTTTGAACCCCATTTTGCTTCAGTTCTTGAAGCCTCTGATGAATGACATGAACACTAGGTTGGGCATTTATATTGAGCAACCCACAAGAAGGAAACATGGAAATGAAATTCTTGGAAGGAAACCATTTGAATTTTTGGGTCTTGATAACAGAACTGGAGTGGTGGGGCTGAAGGTGAGGAAGATTGAGATAAGCATCTGGGCCATACAATCTCCTTGCGGCCTCATCATAAGCCATGGCAGCTTCTTCAGCTGTGGCAAAAGAGCCTAACCACAGTCTAGTTCTCTTCTTAGGCTCTCTTATCTCAGCAACCCATTTGCCCCAAGTTCTTTGTCGAACACCTCGATACTCACACGAGGCGTTCTGAGGGCCACCTTTGCCTCTTGTTGGACCTTTCTTCCATGGTTTTAATGGAGATTTTCTGCAATTTTCCATGGCCTAGTTTGATTTTGTGGGTTAGAGGAAGCTAAGTGAGGGAGTGAGTGTGTGTTAGTAGCAGTAGGAGTTGGGGGAGTGAGGAAAATGGGTTGAAAGGCGCGGGATATGTAGGGAGTGAGAGTGTAGATTGGTTTAAATGTGTTCACGTTTGGGGAAACTTTTCTAGCCCATGTGACCCTTAGTTAAGTCTATGTATAATAATAGTCAGAGAGTTTCAAATCAGCTCTGTTTGCTAACATTAACATCCATGGATGTGTGGATGAATCTATGCATGCTCTTACTCATGATCAATGCATTATTTCACTCCATTTATTTTTTGTGATGAGTCTTCGTTTGAATTTTCTTTTTCATCAAAATGATAAATAAATAAAAACCCTTTAATTCTAAAAGTCACTATATTACGATGGATTGAACTCCAAAATTTTACGTATAGAAAGAAAAAGAATCAAAATTTTAAGAATGCATAAATCATTCAACATTACCTTGTATTAGTTGGTTTTATGTTTAATCCTATAACTATATATAAAGGCTAGATTGAATGCCTATCATGGTTCATATATAGCTTCCCTTCCTTTCTTTTAATTTCGTTTTTATTTTTTATTTTTAAAATTCGAAATAGCATCTCTTCCTTTAAACTTCGCAAACTTGGTGGAGGTAGGCTTTGATTCCAATATTCTAATATGAAGCCGACAGATTTAACAATCAACATAATCAGTAACTTCTTTATTTAGCATTATAAAAATAAAAAATGGGTTCCTTCCTTGAATTAAAGTATATATCAAACAAGAAAGTCTTTTGCCTTTTTCTGCCTAAAGATTTGATGCTTTTAAGATGGACCAGGTAACAAATATAAAATTAACACTCTTAACACTTTTGTACTTATTAATTAGTAGTGGGGTGTATCCAACATATAACCCCAAAAAAAGGGACCCAATCCAATATTTCAAATTGGTTTTTGTAAGTTAGTGAATTGAGTTGAAATTTTATTTTGAGTTTCGGATTGGGTTGGGTTCAAATTGATAGTTTTTTTTTTTTTTTGACCCAACCTGATCCATTATAAATATAAGTTTATTTAATTATCATTGTTTTAATTTTTTTTTTAGTTTGATTTATTTTTGTATTTTAAGAATTAATTTCCATGAATTTGGAAATCTACAGTATAATTTTAGCGTATTATGTTTTTTGTAATAATTTATTAAAAATTTAATAAAAGTTCAATATTTTTACAATGCTTGAAACATATAAACACAACCCTCCGAGTTGATTCAACTCAACTTGCTCCATGTGGTTTGATGAGTTGGATTGAGTTGGTTTCTATGTATGTAATGGGTTGAGTTGGGAATTTTTCAACTTGACAAACTTAAGTTGAGTTGAAAATATCATCAAACCCAACCCAACACAACCTATGAACACTCATTGTTGGAAATTCGTATATTTCATAATGTCACTCTATATGTGATCCCATGTCTTAGATATAATTAATAACAAAATTATTGTAGCCTTGTAGGAGTACTAGTTACCAATTCAAACTTTCTTGAGTTGTTACAATATTCAATGGATAACCATTTTATTTTTATAATTAAAAACGGGTCTTTTTTTTTTTTGGTGTGTGGCTATGCTTCAATGACTATAAACTAGAAGGAATTACAAGCGACGTACTCTACCCTACAAACATACTCGATATGAGGTGGAGGTTACCTAGAAAAAAAAAAATTTAGAAACTTTCTAGTTTTAAACCGAATCTATGTATCCTTGCGATGATGTTCACAACTAATTAAATTGGGTAAAAAGTGTAGCTCTCACTCTCACAGAATATATACTTCATTTTTTTTTTTTTTTATAGGAATATATATACTTCATTTGATTTATCGTCTATGCTCTAATGAGCATGAGTCAATGGAACGCTCGTAAATTTATACTTTTTTGAGTATATCTACGAAACCAAAAACATATAAATATTTATGACTACGTGAGAATAAATTTGAACATGCTTGAATGGGACAAGAGACTGAGTTGAACTCCAATAATATGATTTAAAATAGTGACCCAAATTTTGCAATTTCTAACAATCTTGTAGACAAATATTTTTAAAAAAAAATTCAAAAGAGAAAAACACAATTTTCTAATGAATAATGATTCTCTTACTTTGATACTATGACAAATTACCAACTGTCTCAAAAACTTTAATTTTCTAATAGTTTTTTATATTCTTGTCCTCGTAGATGCCACTGGAGTCATGCCGAAGTATCAATTGAACAAGTAGTGACTGTGAGCGAATACTACTAGTTAGATTGCATTAAATGTTGAGGTGGTGAGTGGAATTTTTGGCAAGATTGCTTTTTTGAGTCAAATGATAAATGCTTTGAATGAAGTCCCACTATCTCTTCCTTGGATTCTATAAGCGTTGGTTCTCCATAAATCTAAAGAGCTGAATGTTTACCTAGAGAGAGAGAGAGAGAGAAGACGCACCTCACAAACATTTTACATTTTCACGAGCTTTATTTCACATGTTTTCCTGCCATTCACAACCTGATTCCCGGGACTCTGTCCTTCACCCTTATCCCATGCTCTCTCTCTCTCTCTCAATGGAAGTACATTCTTACCAATAAGTCCTGCAAATCTCAAAATCATCTCATTTATAAACAAGGATTATGACATGAGATAATCACGATTAATGGTTATGTAATCGTCGTAATAAAGAGGATGATAACTTTGCAAGAATTTTGCAATTTGCTAATCTTGTAATTGTGGTTTTAAAGTTGCACTTTCTGTTTCTCTTTGTGAAACACGTTAACAAGGAGAATATTACAATAGCTAAGAGATTTTAACATGGGAGTTTCATGACATACAAAACAGCATGATTGCAAACCATATCTTATGAATGAAGAATATATATATTTTTATTTATTTTAATTTATTTTATGAATATAAAGTACTTGAATTTGAGACTTGAGAGAATTCTACTCTAGGGCTGTGATGGACGTATCTCATCATAAATACATTATGAGCGTAATTTTACTAGGAAATTTTCAGCTCATAACTCACTCAGCATCAACGATACTCCCAATCAGAGATGGTAAAACTAAAAGTAAAACCCAATTAATAAAACAAAGTCAAATTAGAGGAGAACCATGAAGTTGACCTTTGTATGTTGACAATGATTTTACTTAACCAAAAACAAGTTTTGATATCCATTTATTTTTTTCAGCTGAAATTATGCATAGGATTTTTACGATTTTCCGTTTAGGAGTTATACGTTCTTCAATCTTATATGGCTTGCAATTTAACCTGAGATACATTAGCCTTTTCTATGTTATAAGATATTACGCCATGTGACTATTGGTGAATAAGCAAGAATTATTAGGAGTTTATTCTTTGTCAGTTGTCAAAATTCAGATCCTCATATTCTCTCTGTTGGAGTGGAAAGTGAGATGTGGGAAACTTGAGGAGAGAATGGTGGGGTAATTACAATTTTCCTCTATTTGGTAAAGAGGAAAATGCAGCACAAAGAAAAAGGGTTGGAAGAGTATTTTCTCCCCAAACCCACAAAATCTCTCTCCAAAAAAAATTGGAATTGGGTTTGGGATCGATAGTCCCCAGCTAAGATAAGTTGGCAAATTTGCAGTTTAATCTATATCTCTCAAGTGTATTTATAAGGTATAGTGTTAAGTATTTCAATTTATCCAATTATTTTATTCTCATATAAAAACGATGCATAGAGAAAACAAAATACAATAATAAATATGATACGTTTACTTTTATATAATGCCATCTAATAATTAAAATTCTCTTCTTTGTACCAAACACACGACAAGCATGAATATCTTCTTTTCTCTTCTTCTTCTTTTCTCTTCTTCTTCTCCTCCTTTTTTTTTTTCTTTTTTTTTTTTTTTTTTTTTCATACCTCCAATTTTCATCCTCGTAAACATGATGTCATCTACACTAATTTAGCTAATTACATTTTTCTCTCATTTCTACCGAACACACGACAAACAACAGTATATTCTTTTTCTTTTTTCTTTTTTTTTCATCCTTCCTATGTTTACCGTCCCCCCACTTTTTATCTTGCACCCAAACATAATGTTCCCCCCACTTTAGCAAGAAATGCTTAAAAGGGGAAGGAAGAGAAGAATTCCATTTTAACATTTCCATTCTTTCTTAAACTCCCAAACAGAAGAATAAATCAAACATTCTTATAAAAAAAATCCCTTTTAGTTCATTCAAGACCCGTTTAGATAGAACTTATTTTGCTAAAACTGAAAACTAAAAACTAAAAATACTGTAATAAAATAATTTTTAAATGTGTGAATAGTGCCGTATGACCTATTTTTAATGAAAAAGTTGCTAAAAAGTAAAGTTTGTGGGCTAGTAAACAGTGCATAGGTGTACTGTTTACGGAAGAAAAGTCAAAATATATGGCTGAAAAAAAAAAAAAAAAAAAAAAAGTGGAAGGAAACGTGGACGTAGAATAAGTATATCCAAACGGATACTCAATATCTTTCTTCCTTTCCACTCGAACTATTATTATATATTAAATTCATCACATGCGCTTTGTGTGTGCAATAATACTCTTTTTTATTTATTTGTCTATTTTGATTTAGTGTTATAATGTTAAAAAGTGATAAATAAATAATCATTTGTACTTTTTTTTTTAAAAATAAAAAAGCAAGGTAACGTAAAATAATGTTTAAAAAACAAGTAGAAATAGTGTCCTTTTATGCTGAATGAAAAAGATAAAAGAAAAAACCCTAAAACTTAAGAATAATAAATTACTCTTTTAACTAATTTATGTTTTTAATTCAAAATTATTTAACTAAAAAATAGGAGTATATTAAAGAGTTTAAGAATTTGTGTGGTAGTATTTTAGTATGTAAAATATTGAAAACTAAACTGGAAAACTGTTATTAATAGTATAGATGAAAAGTGCTATGTTCACAATAGTTTTACAGCATTTTTACAACAAATCATAGATGGTTAGTCATTATTGGTTCTAATTTGAATCTATTACTAAAATTATTTTTTTGCTCCGCTAATAACAATCCGTAACAATCTACTGCTTAAGATTTATTATGAAAATGTTAAGAAAATATCGCAGACATGACATTTCTCATTATATATACATTATAAATACATGGTAGCTTTTGTTCTCAGTATAAGTTGAACTATCAAGACAAGTTAAAAGCGCATCTGCCTCAATCTGTGGGAGAAAGAAACAGCAAGAAGCAAATATAAAACGAATTCTATATATTTTCCTTTGTATTGGGAATGATGATAACAAGAGATGCTAAGTCCCTATTCAACTCACGCAAAGGCCAAGTGACAAGTGTTTGTCACTTCTAGCACCCAGAATCCAGATAACAACAACAACAACAACAAAAATAATAAAATAAATAAATAAATAAAACCACCACCTAGCAGTGTGATCTCTGAGGTCAAGAATCAAAAAGAACTTTCTCCCTCCCTCTTCAAGTTGACCACCTGTACAACTGTCAAAAATTGTGAAGAAATGCATTATTTAGATGAACTTAACAGCCATTGGGATAATAGTGTTAAACAAAACAGCAATAAGACCTATGTTGCTAGGGATTTTTCACAACATGTGTTATGTTTGGGAATTCTCACAAAGAGTTCCTTTAGGTTTAGTAGAACTTTTTGTGAGAATTCCCAAACATAACACATTTTGTGAAAAATCCCTAGCAACATAGGTCTTAAGACATAAAGTAAACTCCAAACAAAAAAAAAAACCAGTACGAATCTCATAAAGAAAATGTAATTCAAATTCTTATAAATATATAATTGAATTTCATTATTCATGGTTTAATTCCCAAAAATTTATCCACAATGATTGGTGCACACAACTAATTTATATATCTATATATAATAATAATAAGTGAAGCTGAGAAAAACTCAAATTAGAATTTTAAATTAAAGTTTTAATTTTGCGCTATGTGTCCTAAATATTTATTCTTAAAAAGTTTTATTTCTTAATTTTAGAATTGAATGTGAGACCACATAAAAAATATTCATCCAAATAAGTTATTAAGTACAAAAATCAAAGAGTCTAAAATAAATGAATCGTAAAAAAAATTAAAAAAAAAATAATGCTTCAGAATAATAAATAAATAAACATAGACAATTTATATTTTATATCTAATAATATCCTTACAAAAAATTTTAAAGAGTTAACAAAATATAAAAATAACTATCAATAGTATTTAAATTATATATATATAGAAATTATATTATGTATCTTATTGTATATTTTTAAGTGTATCCATACATATGCATAGAGTTACAAGTTAGTATTTTGTAAAAGCTCAACATTTTACTAGTAATTGCAAACTGCTCTATGTCCTAGTTCTTTATCAGGACCAATCCATAAGAGACCAGCAATTAAAAACTTAAGACCAGCTAATCTATCGTTCCTGTAGTTTTCCAAAAACAGAAAAACCGTTTCCAAGCCTTAACATGTACCAACAATTGGAAGTCCACTGTACAGATTCTGAATCTAGAAAAAATTGTCCCTAGCCAGACTGGGATCACAGTCCACCATACCAATTGAGATAGATAGCAGATGTATTAGGGTTTTATTTGAGGTTCCAAACCCCAGCTCAATAATATTAATCATAATATATTTCATGGTTGTTAACTGGTTCCTATTTTCATCAACAAATGATTTCAATTTCAAGGGACACCCTCAACAGGAATCCATGCTTTTAGATTGTACACTAAATAGTAAAAATCTATTGAGCCTCTATAAATATATGAAAAAGAAAACTCAACAGACAATGAAAATCATTTAATACAGTAAACACTTCATTGATAGCATATTAAATTAATATATATAAAATTCAAAAGAAAAAAAAAATGCTGTCAATGTATACTAATAAATATAAATAAATAAATAAATAGATAGATAAATTAAACGTTAAATTTGAAAAAAAAACCCCCCCCCCCCCCCCCCAATCAAACACTATCCCATAACATTTTCTCCCCACCTTTCTCTCCCCATTTCCCATCCCCACAATAATCACCCCAGCCAAATGGTCCCTCCATAAATAAAAAAAAATCAAATCATCCATAGGAATTTTTTTTTTTTTTAATTAGTACACATCATCCATAAGTGACAGGTTGTTATTAGTGAGCAAAAAAGTAATTTCAGCGGTAGGTTTAAATTAAAATTAATAACAATTTACCACTTATGATTTATTGTGAAAATGTTATGGACGTAGCACTTTTCTAAGAATTATAATTAATAAGTAAGTTTTCTCTTACTTTATCAAAAGTAAACTGTATTTACATCATCCATAGGAATTATGATCAATAAGTAAATACAGTTTTCTTTTGAAATATTTCAAGATAAGATTGATCTTATTTAAACTTTGACACCAGAGGCAATCGTAATAACTACAAGTCATTGGATCAAAGTGATTCAAAAAAAAAAAAAAAAAATTCATTGGGTCAAAGTGAGATATCAAGGGCAGATCAAAAGGGCAAAATATATCCCTATATCAATATGCAAGCTGACCGGGACAAAGCACTTTGTTTTGATCATAGTTAGTAGAACACTCATAATATAAGGTATGCTACATGTGGTTATTTTTTCATTATAAAAGACTCTCATTTACTGTCTGAAATAAAAATGCTCTGAAAACACACTTTTAAAAAGATAAATAAAAAATTAAAGCATAAAATACATATTAAACTTTTCCATAATTATACTTGTACAAAACTACTTCAATTTGACTAAACTTTGATACTCTTATTGGCACTAAAATTGTTTATTGTGCTAAGGTGTATTATTATATAAAACAATAACATTATAAAAAATTAATATATATATATATATATTTAAATGTTTAGCTATTTATATTAAATGTCAGCATTTTCATACTATTATTCCTGCCTTGGTGGGGTTCCACATCATAAAATAAAATAAAATAAACATTTTCATACTATTATTAATAATCTTGAATTTTTATTTGATTCACTTGATTTTTTATTATTATTTGAATGATTGAATCTCAACGTCCTATGTATGTATGTATATTATTATTACTAGGTTTAAAAAAACAAAAATCAAATCTATCGAACCCGTGACCTTACCCTCTTACCCATTCTTGTGGGAGAAGGAAGGGTCGTTTGAAATACAACAAAAAATTGAAAACTAAATAAGTAAATATAATAATATTTAGTTGGCTGTTGATAACATCATATGAGAATATACAAATAACATACGTAAGCTACTAAATTTGGATATAATAAAAGAAATGATTAACATACAGATGTTCTTTCAGCCCCAAAATTTTAACACAAATTCACAATATACTTATATACCTGTAAGTATTTCTATTTATGCTTTATTCATACTGTTTTTTATGCCAAATTTTTAAAAAACGTTTTTAAAAACTTGAACTGAATGAAACACATATGTAACTCTTACCATATATAATCCGTCTATATATTACAAACTACTGTTTTGACTTGGGAATTCTTTTGCACATGTTCCTCCATTTGTCCTTTAGGTCTATTGTCGTACGATCTGATCGAAACACATCACCACCAAATTCCAAAATGTTCTTCCATGGGATATTACTGTCGTTGGGGTTTGCAAGTTTCTGCACTCCCTCCTAAAATAGGGAAAAAAAATCAATATTAGAACTTAAGACATATGCAACCTCCTAAAAGCAATGATATAGATACATGATATATATAGATACATGATATATATATATATATATGTATATGTATATAATCTGAGATGAACACAGCAGACATGTTAATTATTGAAAATTAAAATATGATACAAGAGTACTTTAATCAATGATTTACATAAATAAATATTCTTAAACTCATATTATGCTAAATTTTAGTATAAAACATAGATTGATCTAAAGGACATAAAATATGTTTGAATAATAAAACTAATTAAGACAGTATTAGTTTCATAGAGAGAAGTGAGATTGAGGGAGAAAGAATAGGAAAGCTAAGTATCCCCTCATACGTGTCAGGGTGTGGCCTAGCAGTTGGAAGCTTGGGATAAATTGTAGACCCAGACATCCAAGTTCAATCCCCACTAGGAGTTCCCCTAGATTACCTGATAAATGGTTCCAATGGGTGGGGTTGTGCGTTAGTGGTTTACTCCCTAGAGGTGGGTCCAAAGGGCCCTGCCCTGGTGAGGTTGCATGTCATCAAAAAAAATGATCCCCCCCATATATGAGAGTTTCTGTATTGAATTGATGTTTGATACATCTATGACCACTAGTTTGAAGTACCAGTGCTTCTTAGTGGAAAAACAAAAATTAAGAATATAAAACCTGTTATTGTATATCTCATCAATGAACCACTGGCCATTAGTCCTAAATGAGAGCCACAAGCATACAACTTATCACGCCGACTAATAGCAACTCTCATTCTTCATCAAATGCAAGCACATATAAAAACTATAATTTTTTTATTTTTTGGGAAATTCTGAAAGAGAAAATATAAAATTTTGAGATCCAGTCTTAAATATGAACTTGAATACACTTAAACTAACAATGACTACATACAAATGTGATAAGTAAAACTATGGACTTTTAAACTACTTGTCAATATGAAGTGATTCATTCAAAAGGTAAAACAAATACCTTTAGTTTCTCTTCCTCCTCGGCAGTCCATGGAACCCTTTTTCGCCTTAGCAGAGGAGGAAGTACTGGGTATGTACTACAAATTAAAAAATTAAAAAAAATAAATAAATAAAAAGTCATTATCAATGAAGGACAATCAATGCAAACCTAGACTGCCACTCATAACCAGAGTGCATGGGGTAAGAAAACATGATTCCAAGACCAAATATGGTTACCAGAGAGCATTACAAATTTTTAAGACAGCTTCTGACTATGCAAGGTAGAAATACCTAACGCCTAGAATGACACTAAGGGAAGATGATAATTGCATTAAAAGGACTTGATACACAAACAACTTACTGATAACTCTCCCGCCTTCGTAATCTTATTGAATAATTAAAAATGATAGACTTATTAGTTTCATCTCCAGAAGTTCCTTCTCCATCAATATTAAGTGCCCAAACAGGTTCCCGTGGTGGATCAGCAATCTGTTGCCCTGAAACTTCCTGATGAAATCCTTCTTCTGCCTGTCTTTGATTGAAAGGAATAACATCTGTGTTTTCCTCGTGGTGAGCTTGTCCTTGGTTAGTGAATTCATTTAGTGTCCCAGTAGTTACAGTTGCCTCTTCCTCTCTAAGTGTTGCATTGACATTATCACTTGATGCAGAAGGTTCTGCTTGTTGCATGAGTTCTTTTGGCTGATGCTTCAAATCCATATGAATAAACTTATTTAGTTCTGTATCTGCCAAGGAGGCCTTTTTCTTAGCTTCAAGGTACTCCGAAATAGCAAGAGAATATACACAGAAGGGACAGTAAAAGTTTCCATTGCCATCAAATCTGGATGAGAAACCCAAACAGTTCTCATGAACCACCAATGGGCAATTCCTGGTGTTACATACTAACAACTGACCACCTTCATTACACCTCACACAAAAGTTATGCTCTGTACAACCAGCTGATGCTAAGGAATCATGACTATACTTGCACTGGGAGCGCAAAAATTCAAGTTTTTTCTTGGAGACATCAATTTTATAATTGTGACACTCATCGCTGTCATTTGATGTCTCTGCTTCACAACAAAGATCCATAACCTCTTCAGCTTCATTAGTGATAATCTTCTGCTGGGATCCATCCAGTGATGCAGCACATGGTGCTTTTAGTTGAAAATCATGTCCACAATTACATTGGGATTCATTTTCTAGAGTCTTGTTCAAGAGAGGAACACTTGATGTTCTAGGTTCAGCACAATTGTCACTATCATCTTTGATTTCTTCAACAGAGATCTTTTGACCAGGTTTAACTTCAGAAATGTCCTGAACCATCACACTGGCACTACAAGGAAGGAAAGAACCAGTAAATGGTCTTGGTTCAACACAATGCTCACCATCATTTTTGTCTTCGTTGACAAAGACATGTTGGAAAGGTTTATCTGTGGATGGATCTTGAAGCATTATTGTGGCACTATCAAGAGTCCCTGACTGATTATGATGGAATTCATCTTCTAGAGTCTTGTTCAGGAGAGGACCACTTGATGTTCTAGGTTCAGCACAATGCTCACTATCATCTTTGACTTCATCAACAGACATTTCTTGAACCATCATGGTTGCAATATAGGGACCAATTAATGGTCTTGGTTCAACGCAATGCTCACTATCATCTATGTCTTTGTTGACAGCGATATCTTTACAAGGTTCATCTGCAGAAGGACCTTGACATATCATTGTGGCATTATCAGAAGTCTCTGACTGATTATGATGGAATTCATCATCACTGTTGTGGCCACATCTCACCGAGACAGTATGCTCATCATGACCATCCTCTAGAACCCTGCCTTCTTTCAACGTTCCTATCTGATCTTTTGCCAAATCACAACCTTCTCTTTCAGAAACTGGCATGACTCTTGCAGAAGAATCTTCTAACGGTTCTGTTCCACGTAGAGGGACTGGGTTCTCTTCTATGGACTGAATTGAAGAAGAGGGACATTGCTTCTGCTTTTTGGCATTTATGTGGAGATTGTCACCATCATTTAATGTATTTTGGTTCTCATGGAAGTCGCCAACCATATTTTCAGTAGCAGACCTATTTCTTCCCCTCTTGGAAAGTAATAAATTCCTATTACAAGGATCTTTTTGCAATAGCTGATTCCCATTCTCAAGCATTGTTGGTATCAAGTTCCCTTTTGCTCCCATGTGTTGAGTATCAAAGCAGCTCCCATTAACTCTATGTGTAAGTGCATTGTGATTACCATTATTCACAGGAATACCATCACCTGCACTTGTCAATGTCAATCCACTCCTTTCCTTCAAGGAATCAGCATACGGATGAATACCTTCAAGAATTGAATCTTTCAGCTGTTGATAAAGAAACACAACCAAATAATGAATGACAATAGAATTTTTTTTTTTTTTTATAAATAAATTTTCAGATAATAATGAATGATAATAGATGAAACAAAGAAAAGATCATGAGAGAGAAACAGGGGGAAAAAAATCTCCCTTTACCTGTTGTAAGGCAAGCTTAGGCATTCCAGCTCTTTTATGAATAATAAAGGGGCGAACATCCCATTTTAGGAGCTCAGGTCCAGCAATTTTAAGATCTGATAATGATGTCTAACAAAAGAAATGTTCAACATCAAAATGGAAATCCAAGCTCCTAAAATTTAGAAGCAGATGATAAAATACACACGATATTACATACAAATGAAGTGTTGAAATTAGATTTTTTTTTTTTTAAATACCTCATGCAATATGTGTTGGAGAACATCTTCACAGCTTTTTGAAAAATCAAGCCCAACTTTTGAATCCAGGGTAGAACAATCACCATTTCTGACTCCATTAGAGGGATCAAATAAAAACTCCAAACATCTCAAGGCTAACATTTCCCTCATGTTTTTCCCCAAATCATCAGGTAATTCTGGAACCAATTCAATCAAATCTGAAACAAAGAAATCATGTAATATCCTCAAACCGCAACCTTTGGCTAAATGATTGATTAAAAAGATAATCCACAAAATAAACTATTACTATAACAATTTTTTTTTTTTTTTGGTAGATTTGGATTCTGAATACCATGCAAAACAGAAACGTCCACTTGCTTGAAGCGTGCAAGAACTTCCATGACCCAAATCCATGGAAGGATTGAAGCACGATTAGATAAATCTTCATCCATGGGAGACCATAAATTTATCGACCCCACACCACATACAAGTGCAAGAGCTTTGAGCTTAAATTGATGAGGAAGAAGGGCTGAAATCAATGAAACCAAAATTGAGATTCTAACAACAAGGTAGGAAACTATTTAAAAAGATTAAAGTATAGCTGCTGCAACTACTCTTTCTATATCCTACCATTTTGCACGCAAAATGACACATAATATACCCCAATACAATTTGCATGAATACATCATGAGATTAAGACTAATGAATCAATTATTCAGGAATACAGCCTCCTACATAATAATGAGTCCCACTAATTAAATTTATGGTAAGACTCACCACTTCTGTAAAAGGAGGGAGTATCGTGTCACAATATTCCAGGGTTGCCTATTAATATTCCACCAAATTAACACAATGCTATAAATTTAAACTAAAAAATAAATAAATAAATAAGTAAAAACAATTGAAGCAGGTTGATCATACTAGGGTTAATGAACATTTAAAAAAAAGTTCCCGTTTTGGAAAAATGCACCCAAAAAAGGGGAGCCTCGCCCTCAGCCTATGTTGTAATTTGTTCTCAATGTTATAGAACTGAGAATTTGAAAGGCCATTGATACGCACTTAGATTAAACCCTAAAATGTAAATCTAATTTATCATCAGTACCTCAATCGACAGAGTAAAAATATTGAGAGAGATTTTGAAAACTTCAGGGGTTGAGTTTAGTTTCAGTTTTAGTTTCAGCAAAAAGAAACAACTGCACAGAAGAAGAAATGAAATTGGAGGGGTTAGAGAGAGTTCGTACCTTTCTAATTTCTCCAACAATTGCACAGAAGAAGAAATTGAAATTACTGACACTGACACAATGACAGAGGGAAGACGGAAGAAGGGCGAAAGCTTCAAAAAATGACTGTCTATTAATTTGCAATTACTGTCTGTAGTGGCAATGCTAATGGATTGGATATCCAGGTGGCCTAATTAAAACTCGCCAACCTCAAATTATTAAATAAATATTTCTAACTCTATTCTTTCTCTCTTTCTTTTGCTTTAAATAAACCAAGCTGTGTAGAATATTTCAACCTTAACTTGAAAAAAAGCTTGTCTAAAAGTATTTTTCTTCATAATTGGGCAGAATTTATATATATATATATATATACACTTGTCTAAAAATATATTTATATAGACTTGAAATTAGATTTTATAAGTTTATATGATATTAAATTATTATTTGTAACTTATTGATAATATAAATAGTTTATTAGTGGGAAAATCTCATGAAATTGTGAAGAGAGAAAATATTTTAGTCATAGTTTCACAATATATAAGAAATGAATAAATTAATTAAATAACTCATGAACAAGTTCGAGCTTTCTCGACAAGAAATTGAGTCAAACATGAATATAAAATCTTGTTTGGTGATGAGCTCGAACTTGACTTGTGTTCAAATAAATAAACAAGCTTGAACTTTTAATACTTGACTCGGCTCGACTTGTTTACATCCCTAAAATGCAAGTTTGCTTTTACTAGATTTTTTTAAATTTTTTATTTATAATTTGATAGTTACAATGGGCAAGATAGCATTTGAATCCTATATGTCATAGATACATCAAGAGATGGTAACAAGTTGAGTTACAAGGTTTTCACTAGAGTTCTATTTCGATTTTCTTATGAAACTTTAATTTTTAAGGTAGACTGTATTGTGAATGATATGTTTTGGTTTTGTTGGCAATGGAAAAAACACAATGCAAATGAGCATGATGTTGTAGGTGAAGGTTTTAGGATTTTAGTGTTTGGAATTAATTTTGAACTTTTAGAAAATGAGGTTTCTATTTTTATATTTTAATTTAAAGCTTGACTCTATGAGTGACAGATAAGAAAATGATAATGGGCATATAGCACAGTGAACTTATACGGGTCCGTTTGGATAGCACTTATTGTTGCTGAAAGTTGATAAAAACTGATTGTTGCTGAAACACTGTAGCAAAATAATTTTTAAATGTATAAATAGTGTTGTGGAACCTACTTTTAATATTAAATATTACGTGAATAGTGCATGAACAGTATACGTACAGTAAATTTTGTCCTCCAAAGCCAACAAGTGCGGCAAAAAAAAAAAAAAAAAAAAAAAAACCCTCTTCTCCCCTTAACTAGAGCACAGAAACATCCGTAGGATGTGATGTAGCATGTGACTTGACAAAGATGTCTACAAGCTAATCTTGGAAAATGACAAATAGTGACTTGAGAGAACCTTGAAGCAGATGATGCCAGACAAAGTGACAATCAATCTTTATAAGCTTGGTCCATTCGTAAAAGTCATCATTATAAGTAATAGAAATTGCACTCTAGTTGTCACAGTAAGTTAAGTGGTAGATAAAGTGAAAGCACCAAAATCCTTTAGGATCCAACGCAACCAAAGAAATTAAAATGTGGTATCGATAAGGGCATAATATTCAACTTCAATATTGGAATAGGACACTACAGGCTCTTTATTGCTTCATCAAGAGATCATAAAGGAGCCAAGGAGGAAGCATTATATATTTGTGGGTCGTAAATTAGTGAGGTTTTGTGCCTAGTCAGTATCAAAGTAAGCTCTCAAGACAAGAAAATAGTGCCATTGAGATATTGAAGAATGCGCAAAAAACAACTTAGTAAATTGATTGTGGAGCATACATGAACTAGCTCATAACATAGTGAATTGACTGTGGAGCATACATGAACTGGCTCACATGATGCACGACATAGGAGCATACATCATTCAATCCAATGTTGATTGGTTTGGACACTCAATACCCGTCGTTAACTACTCTGATAGAGTGGTTCTTATTTCAAGTGACCTTGAATCAAGTAGTTTTATGGGTCCATGTTTGACTTGGACAGTCCTAGTCTTAGTGATATCAATTCAACGTGTCTTAAAGCCAATATTTTGTGATTCTTTCTTCTTGTGCTTGCCCCAAATTCCCAACAAGTTTCACTCTCCAATTAAATAACTGCTAAATACTTAGGGTTTCTCCTTGACTAGATAAATGCACCAGCCTAAGATACTAGATTCTTTCTTAAGAAATGACGAAAGAGGCTCATAAGTTGGAAGTCAAAACTTTTATTCTTCGCTAGAAAAGAAACCTTGATACAGTCAACTACCTAATTTATCCCAACCTCATACATGCTTTTCTTGAACAAACTTCGTGAATATTAGCAAACTCCAAAGGGACTTTTTGTAGGGTTCTAATCTAGAGAAGTGCAAAACCACTCTTATCTCTTGGGAAGTATATGACACATTAGACAAGTTCACTTAAAGTTTTCTATTGGTGTGTGTGTTCCAGTCACTAGATATACCTTGATACAGTCAACTACCTAATTTATCCCAACCTCATACATGCTTTTCTTGAACAAACTTCGTGAATATTAGCAAACTCCAAAGGGACTTTTTGTAGGGTTCTAATCTAGAGAAGTGCAAAACCACTCTTATTTCTTGGGAAGTATATGACACATTAGACAAGTTCACTTAAAGTTTTCTATTGGTGTGTGTGTTCCAGACACTAGATATTTATAGTGAATCGTATATTTTTACACCTAAATTTTCTTAGTAATTAAATTAAAATAATAATTTTTATGAGGTAGACCGAGCTGGTAGCTCTCAAGTTGCCAAGTGGCTCTTTCTATGGGTGGCAAGTGGCAACATCCTATCATGACACCTAATTGGGTGTAGGTGGTATTCGCGGTTCTTATGAGACCAAGTGCCCAATATTAGCCTTCTTTTTGTGTGAGTTATAGATGGGATCAACAGCCCACATGACTCCAAGGGCGTGATGCCGCACTAATTCCATACCTACCCCCTCTTGTAAAAATTGTAAGAGTGAAAGGAAGACTAAAAGGAAGAGATATAGGATATAGAGGTAAAAGAGTGAAAATATAGAAATACTTTTATAGAAGTAACGCATTCGCGTTAATTCTCTATTATTGTATTGATTATTCATATTAAATCTATTGTATTAGCAAAGGGAATTTGAGTATTTATCACAAATTATTTTTCTATTATTTACGCAACAATAACTTTCTTAATGCTAAGTTTTTGACTTAAAGGAACTTTTCTCTATTCACATATGACTCATATTGTGAGAGAGATGTTACATGCTTCTAATACGTAAGATATCACCTCCCTATATGGATAGGACAAAGTTTGGCTACTAAATTACTTGTAGGTTTAGGCTATAAACTCACTCAATATCTTTTTATTGGAGATGAATTTTGACAAATCCACCATTGGATTACATGTTCTTCTTATATCCTCCATACTTGCAAAATTTCAAGAAAATTAAAAATCAATAGCTATATTATCAATAAAATTTTTAAATTGCTTTTTTTTTTTGTAATTTAAAATTATGCACAAAATATAAACTTATAGATCATATAATAAATAATATCCGATTAACACAAAATTTGACATGTGTATTAAGAGCATAAAGAATATACAATTCAATAGTTAGATTTTCAAAATATGTTATAATATATATTTTATTGAGTGAGTTTGTAGCCTTAAGTTACAACCAACTTTGTAGCTAAATTTTGTCCATACGGATAAAACTAGACTATTCAAAATTGAACTCAAACCTAAAGGAAAATACTCTACCGAAAATCCGAAATTTTGACCTAGAGTAAAAACGAGTTGACTTGTGACTTGACCAGTTTTTCCTAGTCATGTTGAGTTAACCCGTCTAACTCTTGACTAGAATCATTTTTTAAACATTAAAAAAAAAAAAAAACCATATAAACTAGAAATTCACTCCAAATGCTAAATCATGTAAAGGTAACATGACACCAACCATCCAAAAGTAATGACTACTTTGAATCAAATAGCAACCACCAAAAAATTCTTTCTAGTTTGACCATAGGACAACAAGATTAAGAGAAAATTGAGCTTATAGTATAAATTTTGAGAGCATCAACTAGCTTAGATTGAAACATTTCTACATCCTTTAGCGCGCCAAAAGGCTAAAAACACCCGTCTAAACCCGAAATTCATGCAATAAAACTCATAATATCCTTGCCATTGTCAACTTCATTTCTTGCAAGTGAACTTACATCTCTCTCACTCTCTCCAAGTGAAATAAAGTATGCATATGGGAAGAGAGTCAAAGGAATGTGTCATTGTTGCCTTACGGCCTAGAATGTCATCAGAGTTATGGGAATTTTTTTTTTCTTTTTTTCTTTTTTTTTTAATTTTTCTTTTTCCTAAAATTATTTTTTTAATTTAAGAATTTTTTTTATTTAAAAAAAAAAAAAAACAAAATGACGTTATTTTTGGGCACTTAACTGCAAATCAGTTAACTTTTGTGATAATGATATTATTAGTAAATTCTGAATAGTAAGAATCATTGTTATTGATTCCGTTCCGTTCCGGCCGGAACGGCCGGAATTTTTCGTACCGGTATGCAAACCGGTACCGGAATACTCCACGTTCCACCTCGGGTCAAATTCCGGCCCGTTCCGGGCCATTCCGGTCAATTCCGGCCAATTCCGGCCGAGATGCAAATTCCGGCCGGTACCGGATTTGGCCTATTATTAAAAAAAAAAAAAAAGAAAAAAAAAAGAGTAAAGGTCCAATGGGTGATGGTAGTTCTTGGGAGTTCTTTTGATGATGAATTTGATCCTTCTCTCATGGATGATGATGAAAAGGATGAGTAAATCTTGTATTTTTTGATATTTAGTTATTGTCTTGTAAATCTTTTTATTGTGTGATGTTAAATTGATGTTATATTGATGTTTAAGACTTAAGAGTTAAGACTAAATGATTTGTATTATTTGATATTTAGTTATTTATTTATTAGAATTGACAATTTTATGTTCAACAAGAATATATATAAATTATTTTTTAAGAATCCCGAGACACCCTGAAACGGTACACCGAAATTGGCCGGTACCGAAATATTCCATTCCACTGGACAAACCGAAACGGGGTCCGAAACGGTATTAATAACAATGAAAAAGAGTAAAGGTCCAATGGGTGATGGTAGTTCTTGGGAGTTCTTTTGATGATGAATTTGATCCTTCTCTCATGGATGATGATGAAAAGGATGAGTAAATCTTGTATTTTTTGATATTTAGTTATTGTCTTGTAAATCTTTTTATTGTGTGATGTTAAATTGATGTTATATTGATGTTTAAGACTTAAGAGTTAAGACTAAATGATTTGTATTATTTGATATTTAGTTATTTATTTATTAGAATTGACAATTTTATGTTCAACAAGAATATATATAAATTATTTTTTAAGAATCCCGAGACACCCTGAAACGGTACACCGAAATTGGCCGGTACCGAAATATTCCATTCCACTGGACAAACCGAAACGGGGTCCGAAACGGTATTAATAACAATGGTAAGAATCACGCATCATTTAACCCCTTTTTTTTTTTTTTTTAGTTTTTAGTCTTTTGTTATTTTTTACATTTTAATTTTTATTTATTTATTTATTTATTTTTGCATGTGAAAGATGGAAGATTACGAATTGACCTGTTACACCATTTAATTTGATCGACGTGACCCACTCGCAGCCCGTTTATAATGACATATTTTTTACTTAAACCCAATTAATCTGACCGTTTGCCAGGTCATAACCCAATGAGCCGAAACTATGAGCTGTTCTTACGTTTGGAGAGGTTTGATAAAAGATAAAAGGTAAAAGGCAACAAACCCCTCCACTTGGGCTCACAGAAAATAATCCAAATGGTTTTATTACTTAAGTTTGGGATGATAAAGGAACAAGGTTTAGCCCATTAAGATGCTAAACTATATAATCCACTGGGATGTGGGATTTGAATAATTTGATTTCTCTTGTAGCTGTGTTTGGTTCCCGTAAAATATTTTTTGGAAAATAGCTTATTTTTTGAAAATGTTATTTTCGGGAAAGGAAAATATTTTCAAGTGTTTGGTTGCATTATAAAAATTGTTGTAAAAAATATTTTCATGTGTTTGGTTCTATTCTGAAAATGCTATTTTCCTACAATTTTTTCATATTTTCTCAGCTATTTTCTCAGCATCCAAATAAATTTTATTACAAAAAATTTCAAAATCACAACCAATTCAACAACAAATTCCGGCAGCAAATTCCGGCAATCAAAAGCCACAACCACCAAAACATTACCACCACAACCACCAAAACATTACCACCACACCACCACAACAACAACAAAAATCAAACTTAAAAAAACAAAACTGAGAGATCGAGGAAGAGAGAGTGATCAACCGGCGAGATTGAGCGAAGGCGATCGACGAGATCGAGGAAAAGAGAGCGAGGAAGAGAGAGCGAGCTCGAGAGGGCGATGAGATCGTGGGTTCGTGTCGATGGGTTTGAGTCTGGGTCGAAGGTCGAAGGCTCTAGGTTCGTGGGTCGAAGGTTGCCGGCGGTTGCTCATGCGTTTGCTCCGGGCTTGGAGCGGCAATTCGAGCTCGCGGCTCGTGCTCTCTCTCTCTCTCTCTCTCTCTCTCTTAGTGTTTTCCAAAAAATGATATTTGAAGGGAAAATAAAAAGGGAAAAGAATTTCACCATTGACTCACAGTCAACTGATAAGAATTTCCAAAAAATTTATTTTTTATGTGCAACCAAACACCCACAGTTACAGAAAAGCATTTCCGGAAGTAGTTTTCACCCAAAACAAACACAGCCTGTATGTCTTAAGTTTGACATTCCCCCTTACTTTGAAGGTTGCCTTTACCATTTTAGTTCAATGGAATTCTCAATATTAAAGTTCAATTGCTTGAGTCTTACCTTTAATGTCCAACTTTCCACTAAGTTCGCTTACCCGTGGTTAAATATCAACTCCTTCATTGTGTCCTTTTAAAAAAAAGAACTCCACTAGGTCAAAAGCCTCAAAATCTTCGAGCTAAATTTAGAGGACCCAACCACTCCTCACGCCTACTATCCATAAACCTCTGGTTTTATCCTCACTCTTAAATGTCCCCCCACAAAATAATTGTTCTCTAAACCCGTGGTGACCACCCCCCCCCCCCAACCACCCCTTTTTTTTTCATTGGTGAACTGGAGATTAAATTAAAGAAATTAAGATGTAGAAAGTCTAAGGTAAAAAATAATTGTTCTCTAAACCCGTGGTGACCACCCCCCCCCCCCAACCACCCCTTTTTTTTTCATTGGTGAACTGGAGATTAAATTAAAGAAATTAAGATGTAGAAAGTCTAAGGTAAGCAACACTCCAAGCTCCAGGTAAGCAACACTCCAAGCTCCGCTAAAAGCTAATACAAAATAAAGGAAGAGGGATGGAGATGAGGATGCAAAACAAATTCAACAGGGGAGTAAAATGGCCTTTTGCAATTCTCACTATGAATCTATAACGCATGTGCTCAAAGGGTGCCATAGGTTTATAATTTTTTTTTTTAATCAACTTGGAATCCCAGGGCCATGCATTGACTCAGGGCTGGCTCAATGAATTTGGGGGCCCTAGGCGAAAGCTTTAAACGAGGCCTTTTATTATATTTAATTATAAATTCATATATTTTTTTCAATTAAAATTTATTTTTCTTGCTTTTTGAGGGGCAAAATTAATAATTAAATTTTTGCATTCAAGTTTTCCTAACATTTCTTTTTCAATTGATAATATAGCTAATCCACTTAATCTTTCTTGTGACATAGTTGATCTTAAACTAGTTCTCTTTTTTTCTTTTTTTTTTTAGTTTTTCATATCCAGATAGATATTTTTTCTAGTAGACATTTGTAATTAAAAAATATTTATGAATAAATGAAACACAATTTATAATAATAAAAAAAATTACAATTTAACTAGAATAATATAAATTTAATGTATAAAACAATAGAACCTGTTTTATCAAAAGCACAATTGCAGCTTTACTTAATATGGTCACTTTACACTTTAAACCTACACAAAAAAAAAAATTAAAATTAATATTAATACAAAGTAAATTATTCTAAATTTATAATTTTGTTATTAGTACTCTCTTTTTTTGTGTGTAGCAATAAACCTTTTTTTTTAGTATAATGTGTAGGACTCAACTTGATTGGATCCACTAACACTAAGACCAGCCCACTAGCACAATGTGTAAGACTCAACTTGATCCACTAAGACTAAGACTAGCACACTATACCTTTAAATATGATTTCTTAAAAAAAAAAACAAAACAAAACGTGTAATACTAGAACTTCTTAGAATCAATACTTTAACTCTTTTCTCTTTAAGTGGGTCTATTAACTATTCAGACTATTCAAAAGGCTTCTAGAGAAATCTAAAGGAATCTAAAGAAATCTAAATTTAAGAGAACAAACAAAAAAAAGTTAAGAGTACAACAACCAAACTAAAGTTCAACAAAAAAAAAAAAAAAAAACTCAGACACCCAGCAGCAAACATGAAGAAGACGAAAGAGACAAAGGAAGAGAAAACAAAAAACAAACCTTCAGTGAACACACAAAGTCTATTGCCAATACCAGTTGATGAGTAAGCCAACTATTGAGTGAAAAAAAAAAAAAAAAAAAAAAAACTCAGACACCCAGCAGCAAACATGAAGAAGACGAAAGAGACAAAGGAAGAGAAAACAAAAAACAAACCTTCAGTGAACACACAAAGTCTATTGCCAATACCAGTTGATGAGTAAGCCAACTATTGAGTGTTTTTTTTTAGAATCAAGATAGAGAGAGTCAAAGAGTGAGTGTTTTTTTTTCTTCTTTCTTTTCTTATTTGTCTATTCTTTCTGTCTTTTGTAATCTTTTCTTCTGCAAGCTAAACATTTTTGCCCGTTTGTAATCTTTTCTTCTGCAAGCTAAAGATTTGGTGATGGTCTGATGGGATTAGCCTTCATGTCACATTGTCACTTCAGCTTTTTTCTCTGTGAGAAACGAGCCTCTATGAAAAACAGGCATTCATGGCCTGATGGGATTTGGTGATGGTCGTTTGAAATCTTCTTCTTTTTCTTTTTTTTTCTTCTTTTTTTTTTGGTGAGAAATGGGCCTTCATGGCCTGATAGGATTTGGTGATAGCTGTTTGTAATTTTTTTTTTCTTAGATAAAAAAGTAATATTATATAATATATTATTACTATTTTGGGACCTCTTATAAGTGGGGCCTTAGGCGGTGGCCTAAATAGCCTATAGGCTATAGCTTCAGCCGGCCCTTATTGTGTCCTTTGCAAAATATGCTAAAAATATAGATGAGTAATCTCAGCATAAGAGGGAAATGTTGGATAATAGGTGGTGGGGCCTATTAGAAATTTATTGGGCCATGGGTTAGCGGTTAGCTCATGCCATTGGTCGCACTACCAGCATGGCAGCAGAGCTGTAGGTTTTGATGTGATAGACTCGAACTAGCCAAGGACAGGTATCAACAACAACTTGATTCTAACGTTGCGATACAATTGTTAAAAGTATTAGGTAGGTTCAGGTTAGAATCTTAATCTAAACAGATTATTATTGATGATTGCAAGTCATTTATTATTATGGAAGCGCTCTAGAGGATATGAGATCAAGCGTTGCTCCAATGAAGCTCCTAGCTGCACAAACAAACTACTAATTATTATTACTTATTAGTGAAGTTCAGTAGTATAGATCATGATATCCTTTTTTCTTCTCTTTTTTTGTTTTCCTGCTCTTCCTATGAATGTAACTAAATTTGCTCAATGCAGAAACTGCATGTTGGGCATTCTTTATAAGAGCCAGGCAGTTTCAGCAAGATCTTTTTCCTACCCGAGCACAGGTAAAAGAAATTCTGTTGCCACCCACTTGGTGGAAGACTCTTGCGGGCCCAAAAGTTTATGTGGATGCAGGGCCTAAGTGAAAAGGATGTAAACCATAGTACAGATTTCAATTCCCAAAGCTTCCAAACATAATTCTCCCCTTTGTAAAACATTGTGAACAAGTGAACACCAAGAGGATTTTGTTCAAAGATCATGGCATCAAGTTGCAAATTAGGTATTAAAAAAAAAAAATACAGTTTTCATCTCTTAATTATGTGTTAGGTATCAATTTAATCATTGAAATTAAAAAATACCTCAAAGTAATTTTATGAATTTACGTCACATATTGGTCTCCAAGAAGTAAGAATAACATATGAAAACACATGGCAAACACATTAAAGTTCACAATATTTTCTATTTAGTTTGGTATTTTTGAAATATTAAATTAATGGGTTTCTATAGGTTCCAATTAGCTCAACTGTTAAAGTCTCATGTCGTATCTATAAAAAAAATTTGTGTCCGTTTAGGAATTGCTTATCTATATATCTAATAATAAGTAAAGCTGAAAAAAAATCTAATTAGATTTCAAATTAGAATTAAATTAGAGTCTAATTTTATGCCACGTGTCTCATCTAATCTAAGTTTTTAAATATTTGTGCCAAGTAAGTTAATTCAATATAAAAATTAGATTTCAATTAGAGTTTAATTTTGTGTCATGTGTCCTATCTAATCTAAATTTTTAAATTTTTGTGTCAAATGAGTTAATTTAGTGTAAAAAACGAGCAATCCAATATAAGTAAACTAAAAATATATATAATTTTTGAATGATTTTATATTAATGAGCCTTTTTTTGTATAACTAAAAACAATTTAAGTTTATATGTCATATATATATATATACACACACACATCTATATCTATATATCTATATATCTAATAATAGGTGAAGCAGAGAGAATCTCAAATTGCAATTCCAATTAGAGTTCTAATTTTGTACCAAGTGTCTAGATTTATCCTTCTAATTGTTCAAATTCAAATCAAAAATTGGAGTCCAATTTCACCTCCCCTTCTAGAAATCTGTGTTCTACATTTAAATGTTGTGCTCTTTTTTCTTTTTCTTTTTGGCTAAATAAAACCTTTTGCTCTTCTTTATATATCATTGTATCAATTAAGTTTTCTTAATTTTGCTGCTAAATGTGAAAACCAAAAAGATTACATTGAGCTTGGCTTGGGTACAATGCATCCAGCCAAAGAGATTACAATAAGAACTTGGCTTGGGTACAATGCATCCAGCCATTAAGATGGTAACACATGACTATTTTTATAGGGATGAAATGCACTGAGTTTGCTATTCATTAAAAAAAAAAAAAAAAAAAAAAAAAGATAGATGTAGAGAGAGGGTCCATAAGGTAGAGAGAGAGAGAGAGAGAGAGAGAGAGAGAGAGAGAGAACTAGGATATGCACGTAATGAAGTAGAGGCTACGTACGTATTATTTTAGACATGATACTAATTGCCATACCCCTTACTAATCAATGGAAAGTAAAGCGCTTCTATTTATTGTTCAGTTTGTATGAATATTAATCTTAGGTTTTCATAGTTTCCAATGAATATAGTTGAAGTTTTAACTTACACACATGACCCTGCCACCCCATCTAGCATACACAGTTATGCTCACATAAACTTGAAGAGCTGAAGTGCTTGGGTCCTCTAGCGAAGGTTAAATTTTTATTCTAGGTCTTCTTTTCGGCCTCTTCTAGTAAATCTTTCTCTCTCTTGTGTTTCAAATTTTAATGTGAGCATTTATAATGATTTTGAGAATACATGGGTTCAAAGTTATGTTGAAGGATTTGGAATTGTTGGTGGAAGTCTATCAACGAAACTGTACATCAAATTGAAACCTTATTTTGTTTAATAAAAATTTTGCAAACCTTTGAGCACGCTATTAGCTTATGGTTGTTCTGTTTAATGGTTACACGTTTGAAGATTTTCTTTAATTTAATAGAATTTGTCTTTTAAATATGATAAGATACAAGACATTAAAGGCAATGGAATGACCAATATAAGCCCAAAAAGACTATAGATCCTCGGAAAACAACTCCATCGTCAATATTGGAGCCCATACATAGCCAAAAACCATCATCAACTGCTCCATACTTTATTATAAATTTGTATTTTATGTATGTTTTCCTCTCATTTTTTGTGGGTTTAAATTGAGTTTATGAAATTTACATGGCCAAAAACCATCATCAACTGCTCCATACTTTATTATAAATTTGTATTTTATGTATGTTTTCCTCTCATTTTTTGTGGGTTTAAATTGAGTTTATGAAATTTACTTTTTTATATTAGAGTATTGTTACTGGAGCTTTGTCTCCTTTTTATTATTTTCCAAGGAAGCATTTCAAGATATTTTCTGCCATTACAATTGACTTTCTCTACGTATGTGTCTTTTGATAAAATTATGTTTGGATATCTTCATCTAGACCCACTATAATTAGGGGATTTAAATGGAGGAACAAAAACATCTGGATCTCTTTTGAGCCCTTCTGCCAAAGCCAAGAACAACAACAACACCGATCTCTTCACCTCCTTGATCTCAGACATCAAATCCTACTCTGGCAACGACCCTCTTCTCCCATGGCTCCGGTATGCCTCTCTCTTTCTTTGTAGGTAGCTCTTTTAATGGTTTTAAAAAGTAAGATTGTTTGGCATTTTGTATATACAAAGGGATCAGAAAGATGAAGGATTCGCTTCCTTCACAAGTATTGAACGAGAAGCTGCCACGGTTTTTGCAGAAGTGCGCGCAAACCTTTGATTTCGATCGCCGTTACAAAAACGACTTACGGTACCTCCACGTTTGGTTACAGTTGGTATTTTACTAATCCATCGCTTTTTCTTTTTTCTTTTTTTGTTTTCTTCTTGATGATTTCGATTCTGGGTCGTTGGGTTTCTTAGAAATTGTTTGGTTCCTGTGGAAATGAAGGGGAAAGATGTGAAAATCAAATTTGGATGCTCTTTAGATTTTTTTTGGTTATCTAAATGTTGTGAATTAATTCATTTATTTTAGTGCATAGATGGGTTTTTGTGGATGGTCTGAGAGCACTTTTTTTTTTTTTTTTTTACATTTTCTTATTGTTGATTTTGATGCTGGGTTATTTGGTTTTTGTTCAATTTCATAGCCTTTGTTTGGTTCCTGAGAGAAAATGAAGAAAAAGTTATGAACATCAAATTTGGAGTTTTAGTAAACAGAAGGGTTGTTTTGGGCTAAGTTCACTAGCTTTTTATTGTTATTATGATTCTCTTTTGATTTATGACATATCATCTTCATAGAAGCGAGGGAGTTGATAGGAGTTAATCGTGAATTGAAAAATGCCAATTTCATTGTCTGCATCATAATTCATAAGTAATTATTTATTTATTTATTTTGTGAGTAGATGGAGTTTGCAGATGATCCAAGAGTGATTTTCATTATCTTATGGATGATTTTGATAATGGGTCATTCATTTTTTGTTCAATTTCATAGCCCATTCCCTCTTTTTCAATGAATGCTATGAAATTTGAATCGCATCTCTCAAGATCAATGATGAATGCTTTCAGCTGTGACTATTCTTATTTAATATTTTCTGGTTATTTGTATTTTTTTATTTCAAGTATTTTGGATTTATATCTGTCAATTCCTTTCTCTATAAAGATGAGGTGGGTTCTTTCTAAAATCCTTGACAGCTCTTTCTCTCGCTGTCAATGGCAGACAAGAAATTAGGGTTCTTCACTATAAAAGAAGAGGATTATGGAGGCATAAAGAGAAGGGAGGCACGCTCTACAGAAAGAAGGAGCACCAAAGGGTAAGACCTTTCTTTTATTCTGCACTTTTATTTAGTTGCTTTTCTGAAATTTAATAATTTGTTAAGATAGAGAGAGGCTGGAACCATTACCAGTGAGTTTTTATCTTTGATTTAAGTTTGTTTATTAATTGTGATTAGGTTTTGATGTTCACAACCAACCCAATATCAGATCGCTGGAATTGCTACAGGTAAAATCGTTTATGTTAATTTTGTGCATTTAATAGAATTTAGGTTTTGCTATTTTGGTTGGTTGGTTTTGATTTAAGAAATTGGTTTAGATTTTGTATAGTCAAAACCTAATATAGATTCCTTTCAATATATAACCCTCTATATATTCCCATCAGTGGCCATAGAAGAGTGACCACTCTCTAACAAACTGATTTTATTTTGGTTTATTTGGAAATATCTCATGTCTCATTCTTTTAATGTGCTATGGCTTATAAGAGAAAAGCCAATTATGAGGAGAAGTTTGTTGATTCTATGTAGAAGAAAGCTAAGGTAACAATTCCTTGCTGATTGTTCTCTGCATAATCTATCATCTAATTGGTTATCAATCATAGAGTTCAAATACTTTTCTAGGTTTTGTTTTATAGTTCTCAAGTTTCCTTTTTTTGTGGCAGGGGGGGAAAAGGTTGAATTTGCATCAAAGAGATTCTTGGTATTCTTTCGTGGACTTACAGATTGATTAATTTTGATAGCAACTAGATTCCAAGATCCTTCAAAGGCAATGATTTTTTAAGATATAATATTTGGTTCCGGTAAATTAGCCTGTTTTCTATTGAAACTAATAGAATTTGTATTGCTCTATTTATTTATTTGGTTGGTTGAGAAATTCTGTTGATGGGTTTTGTTGGTGAGAATTTTTACGCTGAATCTAAAATTTAATACTAAATATTAAATTTGAAGTTTGCTTCTTACTTTTTTTTTTCTTGTCCTAATTTCTCTGTCTCATTGACAGGCTTCAAGCGTAGGAATGGTGCACACAATCTTTTGTTAATAACTGTGCAAGTTTGTATTAATTTCATGTGATTTTTTATTTTTTATTATTTTTATGATAGTTAGATATCTATTTGCTTTATTTCAGATTACGTTTGATATCTATTTGTTTATTAATGATATCAGATCTAACCCTCACTTAAACAAAACATAAGGTATCACATTCACAAAACTTAACGTAAGGTATCCTATGCTTTCTTGCTTTCTGAGAAAATTTCATTTCCATTCCATGTGTTTGTCTCAAGTTTTTGTTTTGTGTGTCTTTGGGTTAATAAGGCAACAAAACTAAAGTTTTTAAGGCTGTCTAAGATTGTCAACAACATCACATAATGGTAGTTTAAATTCTTCTTTCATTGCTGATTTTCTTCATTTGCTTTGATTTGTAAATAAGGACTGTGTTTTTGGAGAAGTGAATAATGACTCTAAGTTCGTTACATTTCATACTGATTGTACTGTCGACTGCCTGAATGGAAGTATGTAAGTAAGATTTCCCTAATTTAAATGCCATTGTGATTTTTTTTGTTTTTTGTGATGCACTTGAAGCATAGAGTTTCTTTATTCAAAAATTGATAGTTGATACTAGGTTAATATTTCTTCTTATTATACTCTATGGGTTTTGTTTTCCCTTTACTACACAAACACAAACAAAATTCCAATATGTTATTTATTTATGTAGTTATCCCAGATTTTTTAAAATTTGGGTTGCCAAACATTGGTGTATATGATTTAGACTCAAACTTTAAATAACTACCATTTGTTGTGATAAGATTGTATTGAAATTATGCACCATAAATGTGTATTATCCATACTTCTAAGAGGATTGGCTCTGTTCCTTCTGTGCCTACTTAGATAAAGTGGATGTGGTTTTGTAAGGTGCCACTAGGTGCCATCATCAGAGGTTCATTTGAGACCAATTGTGAGAATTTGTGGTATACGAAAATTTGAAAATAATTATATTGAAAGTTAAACACAAATCTATCTTTTAGATTTATTGGTTGAAGAGCAATTTCTTCAGAATTGGTTGGCACTGATAAGCAAGAGTTCAATGTAGATGTTGGTCATTTTGGAGTAGGAATTTGTCATGATATATGCTTCTCTGAAGTTGCTACATTCCTGTCAAGGTAAGCAAAATACTAACATTTTGAATGGTTGTAGAGATTATAAACAAAAGAGACATGCCAAATCTGCCTTCAATTAAAATGTCAGGTTTTTAGGAGTTATCTTGCAACTATACAAAGTATTTTCAACCTTTCATTAGGTTATCCCACTTGGAAGACCATTTTTTAGTCATTATTACATGTGTTTTGTGAAATTTCATTAGACATGTGATATGTAATATTTAGTCTCGATTCCCACTTTATCACATTGGATTCTTGCTTATCACGAGTGTAGACTATGTTGGTAAGGTATTGCTTGCTTTGCTAAGCTAAGTTCATTTTTTGGAGTTCATGTAATTGTATTTTTTTTTAAACTTCATTAGTCACAATTTTGCATTGTGTGCTATCCGAACGTTTGAGTTAAATAGTCAATATTATCTTGGTTTGAGAAAACCCAAAACCTAATCGGGGTGGCCAAGAGCTTCCTTAGTCTCTATATTATTAGGTGCACCAAGAGCTTTCATGTCCTTTTATTTCTATTTTTGTAGGGATCACTATTTTCATTCTTTAGATTGTATTATGAACTTTCATTATTGTTTTAATCATTTTCAAGTGTGGATTTTGAGATTAAGTTGCTCACAATTGGTGGGAGAAGATTGAAGCTTACAATTTGGGACACAGGCAACTGCTGGAATTATTTTGAATTATAGTTTCATTTTAATCTTTGATTAATGATGCTTTTGGAAGTGATAGTTTATGCTAACATGTAATCTTTCTCTTCTTTCAAGTTAGTCATTGCTTTTGGTGCATAAATAGATTGTAGAGCTATTAACAATTGATTAAAGATATGTATATATGATTTTTAGTTAAGTGAACTTTTGGATTTTAATAGAAACATTTAATCTTCAGATATTGAAAAAGCAAGAAGGTAAAATGTTCTATAAAATTTAATTTTGTGAAACTGATCAATGGCAACTTGAAGTGTTAAAAGAGACAACAATATTGACTTCGGCTTGAAACGTACTCAAAATAAACTCAAGGACAGCGTATTAGACATGTCTATAGGGGAAAAGTGCTATCTGATGGCATCTCCACTAAAAACTGTGAATTGCAACACTTCTGATTCCAATACGCTATTCATGTCCAATTTTATTAGAAACTTTTGAAGAAAGTTCCGTTAATGTCCCTTTATATATTTTAAATAATAAAATGCAACATTCTCTTTTTTCTTCACTGTAGCATCACTTAAATAACAAAATGCAATATTCTCCTTTTTTATTCATTGTTTTATCTAATGCTATCCTATGTATGATAAACCAAAAAAAAAAAACCAATAGCATTACTTAAATAATAAAATGCAATATATATTTTTCATTGTTTGATATAATTCTATCATCCGTGTGATAAACCCAACAAAACAAAAACAAAAAAAATTGGCCAATAGCATCACAATTAACCAGTCCCGTGCGATAGCACGGGGTTATATACTAGAATATATTAATAGCCAAAGCTAAAAGAAAATACAATTAAATTATAAACTAAAGTCTAATTTTGCGCCACATGTCTCATCTAATTTTTAAATTTGTCTTTCAATTGAATTATTAGGTGCAAAAATTAAAGAGTCTAAATTCATTTAGATTCTAAATTGAATTTTAATTAGAGTTCAATTTTGCGCATGTGTTCCATCTAATTTTTTAATTTTTGTAACAAGTAAATTATTGAACGCAAAAATAGAGGAGTTTAGATCTAATTAGATTCTAAATTATATATATGTAATTGTGATTGTTTTTAAATGTATCTATGCATATGCATGAAGTTGCGCACTAGTTTTCATAATGCGAGCCAAAAAGTTAAAAGCTAACTTATTTTTTAAAAACTAAAAGTTAAATAATTTGAAACAAAGTTGAGACAAAAAGTAATATAAAACGTGTAAATAATATATAATTTAAGTAAAAAGAATTAACTTTTAGACGGTTGTCGAACACATACCGGCATATTATTTTATGAGATTAGAATGTAACTTAATATGCTGTGTTGGCAACTTAGCATTATAAAAGCGCGTACAAGATAGGTTTGCCACATTAGTTATTGTTAATTTGTCATTGACATGTTGATAACTAGGGAGAGCAAAGGGTGTTTTTGAAACTTAAAAGATCTACATTGGAATATGGATTTTTTTTTTTTTTTTTTTTGAGAAGAAGAACTATGGATAGTTGATAGTTAAAAAACGTAATTAAAATATGACACAAGTTTCAGTAATTAAAAATCTTATTTTGACCTTGCAAAATATTTGGCCTTTTTTTTTTTTTTTTAAACTTACCTTACAAATTATTAGGTGATCTTTTTTGAGTTGAATAAGGGTAATTTTTATTATTAATAAAAGGATTCCCATATTTCATATTCAATTTTTGGCGTACTAAAATATCTTCATACAAATTTTGAAATAACATACTCTTTAGTTTTTTTTTTTTTTTTACAAAAAAGCAAAAAAAGTTAAAACAGTAATACTATTTTACGTACAAAAGGGGGGAAAAAAACCATTATTTTCATCACCCATTTGTATTCAAATGTCTTATTCCTATTTGTATTTGTTATCTATTTGAATTCAAATACTTCAATTATTTTATAATAAAAAAAATACAAAATTAATTCTTACAAAAAAAAAAAAAAAAAAAAAACCTACATCACGTAAAAATTCTTTAAAACATTTTAAAATTTTTGTTATCTAAATTCTATACAATTATCACAAATCTCCATCCATCCACATTGACGTATATCATCTTTCTTTTGTTCAAATCTCAAATTTATTTTTATTTATCACAATTCTTATCCCATATTTCCAATCAATAAATTCAAATGTCCCATTGAATTTTAACTTATTACAGTTTTCTATCTCATTTTTAAACATTATTCTTCGTTACCTTACCTCCTTAAAAAAAAAAAAATGCTTATTCATATACCACGTTTAAGCATTATAACACTAAACCAGAAAAATAAATACTAGTAAATAAAAAAGAGCATTATTACACGCGCAAAGCGCGTGTGATGAGACTAATGTATCCATAACATTATTATTTATACTACTAATAGTAAAATTCCCTATTTGAATTCATTATTTTGTGTACCAAAATGCCCTCAAATTCATATTGTGGGGACAATTTTTGCTTCAGGGCCAAGGGTTAGACCAGTTAAAGTCTTAGGCAATTTTTGCTTGTCCCACATTGGAAAGAATACCTCCCTCTTTGCATCTTATAAGGGATGAGTCAATGGTTGAAGAGTACCACTAATTTGGTATGAGCCAATGGTTGAAGAGTAACCAAACTAGTGGTACTCTTCAATTGGCTCATCCCTTATAAGATGTAAAGAGAGAGATATTCTTTCCAATGTGGGACAAGCAAAAATTGCCTAGGGCTCCAACCGGTCTAGCCCTTGGCCTTGAAGCAAAAATTGTCCCCATGCATATGTTTAGAAAGTTTAAATAACAATGTTAGATACATAAAAATACTAATTTAAATACTCCTAAATTTTAGATACTTATCAATATCCCTTAAAATTAGACACTTCCATCTTTCTTTATCCGTTTTGAACATTAAGTCAGTTACTAAAATCAAACATAAATAAATGCCTCTCTTCTCGTGTTTAATCTTTTTATTTTTAAATCTCATTATTTTTTCTCTCAAGAGGAAGGAGTAGCCCTTTCCTAAATGCTTTTTTTAAAAAAAAAAAAATCATTTTCTTGCTCATATGATTTTGATTGTTCTATATGATTTTAGTTGCTTCTTTCTCTTTTATTTTTTCTGGAAATTTTTTATACTAAAAAAAAAAAAAAAAAAAATTTCTCTTTTATTTTTTCTGGAAATTTTTTATACAAAAAAAAAAAAAAAAAAAAACCTCATCACACACACGAAACATGTGGGGAGGCTAGTATTTAATATTGTCATATCATTAATAAATAACCAGTTTGTACTTAAAAAAAACAAGACAAACCTAGTACAAGTCCAGATTTGGCCACTTAATACACAAAATTGCACCAAACTTAGAAAAAAAAAAGGGACGACTAGAAGCTCATGAAATGTCCAAATCATGAAAACCATCCATCCACTGTTAGGATATTTTAGGATGAAGTTCTGCTATAACTTGGTTATAGCGAAATGCTATAACTTTATTTAATATATATTTTTTCGTATATCCTTCGTACTTGCGAAATTTTTAAGAGATCAAAAATCAATGACTAGAAATTAATCAAAATTTTAAATTTTAAGTTTTTGTAATTTAAATTACGCATAAAAAATAGATATATAAATCGAATAGTAAATAAACTGACACAAAAAATTAACATGTGTGTTAAGCATATTAAGAGCATGCAATCCAGTAGTTAAATTTTAAAAATTTGTAGCTATGTTAATTTTTGTTGTGAGGGTTGTAAGCTACAACTAAGTTTGTAGCTAGACAAATTACCCTTCTCTCTCTCTCTCTCTCTCCAAAAACAAAAAAACCCCAATAACCAACTACCAAGAACCCCAATAACCAACTTCAAGACTCTACTAGGCTGAGTTCCAAACCCATTGTTTTTCTTCTAATGCCCATCAGTCTCACGCCCCCACTCTTTGGAGGCTACCTCCACCAGGTTAGTACAAGACTAACGTTGATGGGGCTGTATTCAAGGAGCGGGGTCAGTGTGGGATTAGAGTGGTGGTTCAGAATGATAAAGGCCAAATAATGGGAGCTCTTAGCAAAACACTCCCATACCTGTTGGGTGCTCTGGACGCTGAAGCCAAGGCTGCTGAGATTGGCATAATTTTCTCCTGGGAGTTGGGCCTTAGGGAGATTATTGTTGAAGGGGATTCCCAAATTGTTATGAATGCCATTGCCAGCCATGACTCGGGCCCTATTCAGATCCAGCAACTTGTTACTGGTATAAAATCTTGGGTGCCAAAGTTTAGAGCTTGGAAGACATCCTTCACGTGCAGGGAACAATACAGCTCACCTCATGGCTAAACACGCCAAACAAATTTCTTAATGTACTGTCTGGGTGGAAGATATTTCCCCTATAATTGTGTCTCAAGTTCTTAATGATGTAACTGATTTGGGTTTCAGCCCAGTTTAATGAAAGCTTACCAGCATTCCACCCCCCAACAACAACCAACTACCAAAACCCTCTCACCAGTTGTCACCAGTTGAATAGCAGACAACAAAAACTCTCTCTCTCTCTCTCTGACACACACACACTTTTGATTGCTGAATCCAACAAATTTCTTAATAGAAATTAATGATATCCGAAAATAATACTAATATAAAATTTCATTGAATAATTGGAGACAATAATTGTGCTAGATTGATATTATTTTCGAATATTTGTATTAGATTTAAATAAAGAATATTCAACAAAAAAATAAAAAAATAAAGAAGTAATGAAAAAGTAAAACTAAAAATGAATTGTACTAGACTATTAGGTTTAGTTTAAAAAAAAATGAAAATAGTAAAATGAAATTCACTCTTTCTTTGTTTCTCCAAAAGACAGAAGAATCTGACGCCACAATTTCTAACATCATCCATCTGATTGTTGGGCAAAGTAGCACTTAGGCTAAAACTATGATAATTTTAAAAGACCCAAAAAAAAAAAAAAAAAAACTAAATTAGCTCAGCATTCAATTTCTCCTCAAGAACAAATCCTTATTCAGGATCCAACCATCAAAATTTACCCCATCAATTAGTTCAACAAATTACAAGAACCATGAGTAATATTATTACAGGCACAACCATAATCCCACAAATCAAAGAACTACAAAAACTTTGAGCTCTAATAAAAAAACCCAATTGATATTATTATGGGTCATTTGCAAGTTGCAACAACAACCCCACATCCATGTACAACAAAGTAAATCATGAATCATCTCGAAGATTAAATCCCCCCTCAAAAAAAAAAAAATCCCACAAATTACAACAAACCCACCAAAAATAAGCAGACAATAATTGAGCTGGGTCTTAAATTTATACAATTTTTGATTGTGGGGTTGAATGAAAAAGAGTCTACCTGGTTAAGTGGATAATAGAGTTGAGGATACGAGAAAAAGCAAGGCGTAGACGAGGATAGGCTCTGACTGTATAGGTTGTGGTCTGGCGAAGAAGCTCTTCTATGGTCTCCACGAACAGATTTAGGCTTCGGATCGGCGGTACGTACAGAGTCAAAGGTACAGCCGAGAAGGCCACAGCGAAGAATAGTTGCAGCATTGAATTTCAACAAATAGCAGCACCACAAGGTCAAAACTTCTTCACTCTTCTTTCTACAAGCTGTTTTTGTGGATGATCGGTTTTGTCTGTTGATTGATTCTACTTGTGCCTTTGTTTTGTTTTTGTTTAGGAGTATTATTGTGCGATGTATAATGATGTTATATTTATAGTGGTTTCTAATCTTTTTTTTTTTCTTTATATGTCCAATAGTGAAAGTCACTTTTTTTTTTTTTTCTTTTTCTTTTTTCAACAAAAATCTAAAAGTAATGGTAATAAAATAACTACCATCGACATAATTTTGTATAATAATATATTATTGCTAAATCATACTGATAGTCTGATATACTATTTATTAGTTTCACATAAGTTAACTATTTATTTTATTTAATTTTAACTCTTTTATTTATAATATTTTTATTAAAAAATTAAATAAATTGTTTCCGACACTGCCAACTTCTTACCCCTGTTACAATTATTGATTAGGCAAGAATATTGTGAAAAAATAACATTACTCATAAAATAATAGGAATAGATGAGGAAAGTGATAATTCCAAAAAAAAAAAAAAAAGGGTGGTATGGGTGCCCTGTTTTGGAAAACTGGAAAAGTAATAAATGCTGCCCGCCGCCCACAGGAAGAACTAGGAAGGAAGACTGTTATGTTAACCTGGTCCTGGGTCTAAAAAGCGACGCTGAAGAGACTTTTACCAAATTCAGTTTTTTTGCACAATTTATGTTTATGGGTCAACCAAACAAAACATGTGGTGTAAGGCTTAAGTCTAAAAGTCTAAACAAAACAAAATTCCAATCCCTCACATGCTAAGTGCTAACTGCTAACCAGTAACCACCCTTTTTTTTAATTAAAAAAAAAATGTAGAAGTCGTTAAGTCTCAAAAATTTCAAACCCTTGACATAGAGAACACTACAGAAAATATATATATATATATATATTTTTTTTTTGAAAGAAATAATGTTAATAGTTAGAATAAAAAATATTTTACTATTAAACTCCTAATTTGTAATGCCGCCTACAATAATTAGTAACATTGGCAACTGAAGGAAGAGTATTCTTAACAGCCATTACTCCAATAAAAATAAGGTATCAGAAGAAAGATGGGAAAAGGAAATTAATTAGTTATACCTTCATCCCCATTCAGTGAAGGCCATAAGAGAACTGTTTCTAGCATCTTCCTAATCTTGAGCATAACAGGATGCATAACTGAATCGCTGCCCCTAATCTACAAACCAGAAGAAACCTTTATATTAGCTGTGGTATGAATCAAATTTACTTATAGTTGAAGCATATGAGAAAACCAACAGTTCTCAAATGCACGGGTATACGTTGACAGTGTAAGATAATTACCACAAGGGAAGTGCAAACTGAAAACAAACAAGCTTTTATCTTCAATATATCCTGAGAAGCTGCTGCATGTTCTAATTCAGAGCAGAGAATTGGAAATAGCACCTATAGAATTAGAAGGCAGAGACAGTTTGAAATAGTTGGAATACAAATTGAGAAGAAAAATAAATGCATAACAAGAAATTAAAAAAAAAACAATATCTGTCATCTAACTTGTTCATATTCTTTATATATATTCATTAGGGTCAATTACACAAACCTCCATTGAAGTTTTATACCACTCCTCCCTTGAGATTTGTTTAAATGCAAGTTTTCACTAGCAGTTTCCATTTTATTATTGATTCCTATTAATTTATAGATGTTTTTGTTGGGGGGGGGGGGGGGGGTGTGGTTGGGGTGGGGAGAGAGAGTGTCATGCATTCACAAACCTCAAGGGAAGCGAGTGTCATTTAGTTCATAGTTTGGGTAAGAATCATTTTTAAAATGGAATATTCTGTTGGTTTAATCATAGTTTGAGAGGGCAGGGAGTTAACTATTGCATTTATACATACCTCAAGGGGGTTATTCATACAAATGTTTGGAGGAGTCTCATTTCAATAAACCTCAAGGGAAGGTGGTCTAATTTGGCCTATTTGTTATACACAAGGTTATTGTGCTTAGAACACAACTTTTGAATATACATTCGAGCATATTCCAATTTGCTATCAGAACATGATACAGTACGATTTTTTTACCAGAACTGACAAACACACTGGCCGTAAAATTTAGAAATAAAGAACAATTAAAATCCAACACTAACTGAATCCCAGCATCCCCCCCCCCCCCCAAAAAAAAAAAAGCAATATATATATATGAACATGATTTTTTTTTTTTTTAAATAGTACGATTTTTAACCAGAAATGACAAATACATTATGCTGGCAATATTTAGTAATAAAAGAACAACTAAAATCCAACAGGAAATGAACTAAAGTTAACGTTACACTACTTAATAACTTTTTATTAGATTAATATTTTGACAATCCCACTGGTGGATTACATTTTCTCTTTATTCTCAACACACACACTGAATTTCATGTTAATTGAATGATATTTACTATCCAATCCATAAACTTATGTTATGTGCATAATTTTCAGATACAAAAATAAATAAAAATATAACTTTTTATGAATAAACATATAAATAAAATTTGATCATGTTACAAATGAGATAGTTTAGTTATTGATCTCTAATCATCTTAATATTTTGCAAGCATGAGAGATATAAGGAGATGTTATAATCCAATAGTAAATTTTTCAAAAAAAAAAAAAATAATCCAATAAAAAGTAATGAGTGGTGTGACATGAATAGAAGTTATACCAGTGTAATTTGAATTTAACTCATATATAATATAGAGAAGAAACAATCAGCCG
>NW_027069899.1:547830-552126 GCF_002906115.3 Quercus suber | reverse complement strand
TTTGGAAAACTGGAAAAGTAATAAATGCTGCCCGCCGCCCACAGGAAGAACTAGGAAGGAAGACTGTTATGTTAACCTGGTCCTGGGTCTAAAAAGCGACGCTGAAGAGACTTTTACCAAATTCAGTTTTTTTGCACAATTTATGTTTATGGGTCAACCAAACAAAACATGTGGTGTAAGGCTTAAGTCTAAAAGTCTAAACAAAACAAAATTCCAATCCCTCACATGCTAAGTGCTAACTGCTAACCAGTAACCACCCTTTTTTTTAATTAAAAAAAAAATGTAGAAGTCGTTAAGTCTCAAAAATTTCAAACCCTTGACATAGAGAACACTACAGAAAATATATATATATATATATATATATTTTTTTTTTTTGAAAGAAATAATGTTAATAGTTAGAATAAAAAATATTTTACTATTAAACTCCTAATTTGTAATGCCGCCTACAATAATTAGTAACATTCTTCCGTAATGGTCGGTCAACAAAACAACTGAGAGCTTGATAATTGATAAACATGCACAGCACTGCACTTTCAGAGTTCTCCAAAGGAATCAGAGAAGGACAAAGCTTTCGTCCACCATGTTTTTAGCCATTCTATCCACCAATTTTAATAACGTGTCTGAATCATATCGCGTCCGATGCACTATAGAAAAATGGATGCAACTAAACCCATAACAAAATAACCCCATATTATTCACTTTGAATTCTAAAAAATTAATTTTACAATCAGGAGAGAGAAAGAGAGAGAGTGTGCTGGGCAAATTTTATGTTGGTGGGATGAGGCAGAAAGGGAGCAGTATGAGACTGAGTAGTAAAAGGAAATGAAAGAAGGAGCAATGTTGGTGGTAAAACTTAAAGACCTAACATTATTTTTTGAACTCAGTCCCCGTAGGTAGAAACTGTGCGTTCAACACTTCACCTCATGATTTCATTTTTTATAGTAATTTTGCAATATAGAGTTCTACTGGAAAATTTGCGTGTTTTGAATGTTATACAAATTACAATGAATAGCATTCTAAAGTTCTAGATTTATAAATGATGAAAAACTAAATTGAAAAAGTGTTGTCCAAAAGGCACTAAAAATATATTTATTTTCCCTTTTTCTTTTTTTCTTCTTTCTTTTTTTGCATTTTCTAAAAATATTTTCAACCCATTTGTTAATTTATTTTCTGGAAAATTAGTGGTTACAAAGACCAAATCATTAGCTACCACTGCTAACAAGGATCACGTCAGTTTAAGATACAAACCACGAATTGGAAGGTCCTCCAATTAAAAAGTAGAACCCTCACCTCATATAGCTAATAAATGAAGGTCCAATATATATATATGAACATGATTTTTTTTTTTTTTAAATAGTACGATTTTTAACCAGAAATGACAAATACATTATGCTGGCAATATTTAGTAATAAAAGAACAACTAAAATCCAACAGGAAATGAACTAAAGTTAACGTTACACTACTTAATAACTTTTTATTAGATTAATATTTTGACAATCCCACTGGTGGATTACATTTTCTCTTTATTCTCAACACACACACTGAATTTCATGTTAATTGAATGATATTTACTATCCAATCCATAAACTTATGTTATGTGCATAATTTTCAGATACAAAAATAAATAAAAATATAACTTTTTATGAATAAACATATAAATAAAATTTGATCATGTTACAAATGAGATAGTTTAGTTATTGATCTCTAATCATCTTAATATTTTGCAAGCATGAGAGATATAAGGAGATGTTATAATCCAATAGTAAATTTTTCAAAAAAAAAAAAAAATTATCCAATAAAAAGTAATGAGTGGTGTGACATGAATAGAAGTTATACCAGTGTAATTTGAATTTAACTCATATATAATATAGAGAAGAAACAATCAGCCGAGACCAGACAAGGCTTTTCTAACTCATTGTTTATGGAGACCCATATCCCCATTTAAATGTAACTGTGCCCATGAAATAATTGGGTTTGCCATTGGGAGGTCGATTTAAATCCACAGCCATATGGTCATCAATTCAAAAAAGGATGGAAAGGCAACTTGCTGGATGGAAGAAGAGGAATTTATCTAAGGGTGGGAGAATTACTCTCATCAAGACTACCCTCTCTAGCGTCCCTACTTATTTCTTATCACTGTTCCCAATCCCTGCTAGGCTGACTAACCGTTTGGAAAAATTACAACGGGACTTTTTGTGGGGTGGTTTGGATGATGAAATTAAAATGCACCTGGTCAACTGGAAGTCTGATGTCAGCCAATACAATCGGGCGGTTTAGGGATTCAAAGGTTCACTCATTTTAACACTGTATTATTGGGAAAAAGATAACGGCGATTTGCTGTGGAGACAAATGCTATGTGGAGAACTGTAATAGCTAACAAATATGGCAGTGATGGGGTGGTTGGTGTTCTAGAGCTACAAAGAAACCCTATGGGGTTTCTTTATGGAAGTACATAAGAGGTGGTTGGTAAAGATTTTCTCAAAATATCAGATTCGAGGTGGGAAGGGGTCTTCAAATCCGTTTTTGGGACGATTTATGGTGTGGTGGAGAATTATCTCTCAAGGAGGCATTTCTGATGTTGTATCGGATAGCAAGGAATAAGGACGCGTTTATGGTGGAGTATTTGTGTTGGCATAATGGGATTGTGCACTAGGATTTGCTTTTATTTAGACCAAGACAAGATTGGGAACTAGCAAGTTTGGAATCTTTCTTTGCTCTTCTTTATTCTTCTAAGGTGGATGGGAATGAGGAAGATAAAGTTGTTCGGGTGGCTGCCCAGAGTGGTTCTTTTGATGTGAAGTTGTTCTATTCAGTCTTATCTGACAGAGGTATTCACCCCTTCCCTTGGAAAAGTATTTGGAAGGTGAAAGCTCCTACGAAGGTAGCATTTTTCACTTGGACAATGGTGAAAGGGAGGATTCTAACTTTGGATAATCTGAGGAAGAGAAATATTTGCGTTGTTAATAGGTGTTGAATGCGTAAAAATGATTGGAAATCAGTGGCCTACCTGCTCATTCATTGTCCTTTTGCTTTTGATTTATGGTCCTTCATATTAAGCTTGTTTGGTATTTCCAGGGTTATGCCTAAACAATTGGTTGAGTTGCTTGCTTGTTGGTTTAGAGGAGTTGGGTGACATAGGTCGGCATCTGTTTGGGATTTATTCCGCTTTTGTCATCCCGCCAACATACAACTTTTGTCATCCCTCCATCCCTTCTAGTTTTTGCCCACCGTCACACCCCTTTCAACCACCCACATTGCCTAACAAACCTTCTGTGCCTACACCTCCACTGCTACCCGTTATCTCTCTTCCTAAAACTGTTGTCAAACCAGTGTCAAACCTTTATACCTCTCCATCTTTATCAGTTCATGGGGGTAGTAAGTCTCCTTTCCGCATTGATGCAAAACTTTTCTCTTTTTCTTTCAATGGTGGGCGACAAGATTCGAATGCTATACATGAAAGCAGCCGACATGTAAAGCACACTATTTGGGTAGGACGTAAAGGATTGGAGTGGATCCTTTCTTGTTTTGCTGATATCCGTGATTGGGTTCCGGGGAATATTTCCATTTGCAAACGTTTTCGGGAAAATAATAAGTTGTTAGAATTTTGTGGGAGGTCGAATAAGGCTGGTGTTTTTGTGGTCATAGCTGAATACTATAGTGGGGCTCGCCGAGGTTGTGTTATGATACCAGCAAGCTCAACCGTGCAGGTTGGTCTTATTTCAGAGAGAGTTGAGGAATTTTTTCACTGGTGCTAAAAGTTTATGGAGATGTATCCTCCAAAAATGGTGGTGGTGGAGGTGGTCTTTCTGTTGGTGGTGACCGGAGTGAGATTCTTTTGTCTGCTTCTGGTAATCAGCAAAAGATCAGGAATTTTGAAAAATTTGGAGCAATTTTGGGGCAGAACGGGATTCCTGGAGTCCCTATAGGAAATGGTTTTGTTTTAAATGGCAATGTTTCAGTCATAAATGGCAGACCCACGCGGGCTTGTACCTTTAAGCTGACTCCTGCATTTTTGGCTCTGAGAGTGTGTAAGTCTGAGGGCGGGAAACGCACTGTGACTGTTCTGGGTGCAAAGGATGTTAGTTGGCCCAAGGTGTCAAGTGGAGGGCCAGAACATTTTAATCAATCTGGTGGGCTTGTCAAAGCCCATCCCGTGGATACAACTTTAGCACTTAAGGGTACTTTGGACAAACCTGGTACATTAAAAGCTTCATTTGATAGTCAGTCTTCGTGGGCCAAAGGGGAGAGCTCGAGAGGAATATCGGAGGTAGTTTCCGGGTCGCCGGTGCCAGCAGC